>NW_019154121.1:14964031-15067977 GCF_002288905.1 Enhydra lutris kenyoni | reverse complement strand
TCATGTGTCTGATAGCCATTTGTATGTCTTCATTGGAGAAGAGTCTGTTCATGTCTTCTGCCCATTTTTTGATATGATTATCTGTTTTGTGTGTGTTGAGTTTGAGAAGTTCTTTATAGATCCTGGATATCAACCTTTTGTCTGTACTGTCATTTGCAAATATCTTTTCCCATTCTGTGGGTTGCCTCTTTGTTTTGTTGACTGTTTTCTTTGCTGTGCAGAAGCTTTTGATCTTGATGAAGTCCCAAAAGTTCATTTTTGCTCTTGTTTCCTTTGCCTTTGGTGATATATCTTGAAAGAAGTTGCTGTGGCTGATATCGAAGAGGTTACTGCCTATGTTCTCCTCTAGGATTCTGATGGATTCCTGTCTCAAGTTGAGGTCTTTTATCCATTTCAAGTTTATCTTTGTGTACGGTGTAAGAGAATGGCAAGTTTCATACTTCTACATATAGAAGTCCAATTTTCCCAGCACCATTTATTGAAGAGACTATCTTTTTTTCCACTGTATATTTTTTCCTGCTTTGTCGAAGATTGTTTGACCATAGAGTTGAGGGTCCATAGCTGGGCTCTTTACTCTGTTCCACTGCTCTATGTGTCTGTTTTTATGCCAGTACCATGCTGTCCTGGTGATCACAGCTTTGTAGTAAAGCTTGAAACAGTTAGTGTGATGCCCCTAGTTTTGATTTTTTTTTTCAACATTTCCTTAGCAATTTGGGGTCTCTTTTGATTCCATACAAATTTTAGGATTGTTTCCTCCAGCTCTTTGAAAAATGCCAGTGGAATTTTGATCAGAATGGCATTGAAAGTATAGATTGCTCTAGGCAGTATAGACATTTTAACCATGTTTATTCTTCCGATCGGATTTGATTTCTAAATACCATTCTCCATCAAGTAGAACCAAGGATCTCTGTTGGGGCAGAGAATACAAGATGAGCCTGGTACATCTTGCTCTGCCAGAAAATAAGAAAGTGCTCAAAATATGCTGAGTGAAAGAAATCAAGCAGAGAGAGTCAATTATCATATGATTTCACTTACTCGTGGAACATAAGGAATAACATGGAAGACATTGGGAGATGGAGAAGTGAGTTGGGGGAAATCAGAGGGGGAGACAAACCATGAGAGACTGTGGACTCTGGGAAACAAACTGAGGGTTGGGGTGGTGGGATAAGCCTGGTGGTGGGTATTATGGAGGGCACATATTGCCCTTGAATTTTGGAACACTGAAAAAAAAATAAATTAAAAATTAATAAATAAATAATAAAATAAAATAAAACCACAAATCTATTTCCATGTTAAAATATGACTAAATCAAAATAAAAGTGTTAGGGGACGCCTGGGTGGCTCAGTTGGTTGGGCAGCTGCCTTCGGCTCAGGTCATGATCCCAGTGTCCTGGGATCGAGTCCCACATCGGGCTCCTTGCTCGTCAGGGAGCCTGCTTCTCCCTCTGCCTCTGCCTGCCATTCTGTCTGCCTGTGCTCGCTCTCTCTCTCTCTCTCTCTCTGACAAATAAATAAATAAAATCTTTAAAAAAAATAAATAAAAGTGTTAGCATTAAAAAAAAAAACTTAATGGGAATATTTCAAAAGGACACAGATGCCAACTTGAGGGGAATTCCAATGGCCAAATTTAGGACAGTTTGAACAACAAATAAAGATAGCAATAAATTATAACCCACACAATAAAATGAATACCCATAAGTTTATACTGGTAAAAAGAAATGAATAAACAAATGAAAGATAAGGGAAAGCAGTGCCTTATAGGAAAATGCCAATTAATAAGTGTAGAGGAAATGAAAGAATTAGTCAGTCTCTTTAGTAATAACTGAAATGAAAGAATTATTCAGTCTCTTTAGTAATAATTACTTCAGGCAAGGATAATAAATGCATACTAAAAGTAGTGAATAGAAGTAAGTGAAACATAGCATATTGTTCTAAACTCGAAGTATCTCCCATGATTCTTATTAATTATTCCAGAAAAATAGTAGCTCCTAAAAGCTATCTTAATCAAGTAAATAAAATTAACATTATCAATACTTGAACAAAGAGATATTCTACATTCTTTTGGAGATCATGTATTAAAAAGGACATATCCCTTTTGCAGGTCTTCCACCAAAAATGCATAAACTGATTTTAACTATAAGGAAACACCAGAAAAACCTCAGTTGATGACTACTGTATAAAATAAATGTCTGTATTCTTGAATAAAAAAAAAAGTCAAAGTCTTGGGAAAAAAGCATGGGAGACTAAAGTACATTCCACATTAAAGGATACTTAAAAGGCATGAGAACTAAATGCAATGTGTGGTCCTAGACTGGAGTCTTGATCAGAAAAATTGTTTTCTCTTTTGCTACAAAGGACATTAACAGATCAATTAATAAAATTTGAAGAAGATATGTAGAATAGTTAACACTCAAGGTTAATTTCCTGATTCTGATCATTTTACCATGGTCATATAAAAGAATACCCTTGTTTTTAGAAAATACAAATTGAAGTACTTAAGGGCAAAGGAGTATTGTGTCTGCAAATTATTATTTTTTTTAATGTATGTATTTCTACCTTGAGAGAATAACACGAATGTAATAAAATGCTAAACTTTGGGAAACTTTTGAGAATTATACAGGCAATTTTTTACATTTTTCAATTTTTTCATCCTTTATTATTTCAAAATAAATAGTTTTTAAAACACACCTGCAGAACCACCTGAAGAAATATTATACTATAATATAAACAAAATCAGTAACCAGAATTTGAATATGTCCAATGTGAATGTAATGGAAGAATATGGAAAAGTCTTTAAATAAACATAGGATGCTAAAGGAGATAAAAGAAAATATAAGGTTAATTTTTTAAAAACCAAATAATAAATAATGAGACAAGAAGAGATGTAATAAGATAGATATAACAAAGAGTCAATTAAACTGGAATTAAAAGTATAGTTGTTGAAACAAATCAAGATTAATAGATGTCATAAACTGAAGTCTAAACACATCGAGAAAGAATGAAAAGACAGCACAAGGAATCATCTCAGAATAGAGCCCTGAAAGGCTTATACAAAAATTGTGGAAGGGTAATAGGAAGACATGAAGAAAGCATTGAGAAAGACTAATGAATATCTTCTTGGACTACAATAAAAGAAGGTGGAGAAAAATACAGAAGAATAAATATCATCAAAAATTTACCAAGATTGAAAAAACAAGACAAGTCTTCTGATAAAAAAAAAAAAAAAAAAGCTTTTAAAGAACTACCAAAATAAAAAAAGTATGCACTCAGACATATGGCCATAAAACTGAAAATCATCAGAGATAAAGAGAAAATTCAAGAGCTGCAAGAGAGAAAAGCCTTCTTAGAGAAAAAGAATTAAAAAAAGAAGATTCTCCTTAGTGACAACAGAGGTCAAAAGACAACAGAATAGGGGCCCCTGGGTGGCTCAGCTGGTTGGGCATCTGTCTGCCTTCAGTTTGGGTCATAGTCCCGGAGTCCTGGGATTGAGTCCCATGTCGAGCTCCCTGCTCAGCAGGGGGTCTGCTTCTCCTTCTGCCCTTCACCCTACCTGTGCTCTTTCTCTCTCTCTCTCTCTCTCAAATAAGTAAATAAAATCTTTAAAAAAAAGGTAATAGAATATATGTTCACGGAGTAAAGAGAAAGTAATTGTTAACCTAAAAGTTTATACCTGGCTAAGCTATCATGCAAAAGTGAGAGTACAAGCATATAAATATTAAGATAATTTATTAAGACACTTACAAAAATAAATATTAAAGGGTATACTTCAGGAAGAAAGTGAACTCAGAAGAACACATAAGTACACGACTCAATGGTAAGCACAGATACTAATAAAATACATCATAAGTTTAATAAGCCATTGATTTTATTTTTTAAGCCATTGATTTTAAATAAAAATTAATGTTTATGTTAAATTAAGTATAGTAGTCTGGGAAACTGCAGTGTTCAATAAGTCAATGTACATGAAGGTCCTTCTCATATTTAAAAAAATGATTTCTTCAAGTAATTTATAGATTATTATGTATGCCAAAAGCATAATTAATAAAAGAATAGAAATGCAATCAGAAGTTTCCAAATCAGCAGAGAAAAAAATAAAAAGCAAATATAGAAATATTTTCAGTAAAATATAAGATAAAAATGGTTGGATATAGTAGAAAGGAAAATAATGGCCAACAAACAAAAACTATATCTTAAAATGAGAGAATAAATCTAAATATTTTGAGAGCCACAATACATGCAAATGAACTAAACTTACCAATAAAAATGGATATCAGACTGGACAGAATAATTTTTGATAATGATAGTAAATGTTTATTGACTGCTCTCTTGATTATTTTCAAGATTAACTCATCTAACTGTCACAATATTCTATGAGGTCTATACTACTATCACATTCATTTTATAGATGAGAAAATTGAGTGGAAAACACAATCCCACATAGTCTTTTTCCAGAGTCCATGTACTTAGTTCTATTCTCCAGTGACTCAATATGGTCATGTGAGCAAATGTTATGTACTTATTAAAGATTGTGCCATAGAAGAATCTTTACGAATAGAAAAAGGTCAGCAGACATTTTTAAATAAAAGGAAGTTTAAAAGTTTGTTCAAAAGAATATTCAGGGGTTGGGTTGCCTGGGTGGCTCAGTGGGTTAAAGTCTATGTCTTGGGCTCAGGTCATGATCCCACAATCCTAGGATCGAGACCTGCATTGGGCTCTCTGCTCCGCAGGGAGCCTGCTCCCCCCTCCCCTCTGCCTGCCTCTCTGCCTACTTGTGATCTCTGTCTGTCAAATAAATAAATAAATAATCTTTAAAAGAATACTCAAAGTTTAGTAAAAAGAAAATACACACACACACACACACACACACACAGAGAGAAACACCAATACTGAGAAATAAAATCCACCAAAAGACTGTTGTGATTCCTTCTGGATATCATGATAGTATGTGACATTTATTTCAGCCTTTATATATTTTTATATTTTCCACAATAACTAATGCCGTATGTTATTTTTATTAAACTTTTCTTTAATGATACTTGTGTAGTACCTAGCACCAAGCATATTCTTCACCAGTTTTCAAGGAAGAGAAGCAGAACCACAAAGTCCTCTCATTGACTAAAGATGAATGCAAGCTAGAGACCTGGGGATATTGTGTTACCTATCAACACTCAGATCCTAGAGACAGATAAACTTCATACTTTCTAGAAGGTATAGTAATGCACAAGAAAAGAGCTGAAATTCTTACAAGCTGCCCTATTGTGTTAATTTCAGGATCTGATTTTTGGATCCAATGTAAACAGTGGCTTCAGAAGAAGCCCGAAAATAAAGGCCTTTGGGTCTTAGCTATAGAGATGTAGTTCAATATCAACACTAACTAGGACACAGAGCCTTGGAATGTCAAAACTGCAAATGTACTCATGGAGACCACCACCTAGAGACTAACTCCCTCACTTTTATACATCAAAGAAAAAGACCCACCCAAGCAAAGGGACTTGTCTAGTTTTACACAAAGTTTCCTAGCAGAACCTAGACTGAAATTTAGTTTTTCTATCTCAGATAAAGAAACTGAGGTTTATTGAAGTTGAATCAATTGCCCCAAATTACTCAGCTACTAAAAGGCAGTGCTGGGATTTTAATTTGGCTTAATCAGTTTCCAAAATCTATCCTCTATTTAAATTATAATCAAGTAGATAATTCTTCAGTCATTCAATGGAACATTGATTGTTAAATCTATCAAATATTTGTTCAAATAATTTTTATCACCTAACGCTTCCAATTTACAAGCACTAAAGAAAAAATAACTTGCTGCTTCTTTTATGCTTTTTCTTGTTACTTGAGAATATATTTTTAATTATGATTTGATATTATTCCTTTAAGAATTTTCCTAGTGATTTCTTTTTCATCATTGTTTAATTTTCTGTGACTTACTCTCTGAAAGACACAATACTTTTAGAAAGCAGGTGTTGTGTGATATAATTGCAGTTCTCCTTTTAATATTTAATCTTGCTTCTATCCCTTGTTATTTTTTCCCTGTCAACACTGCACAGAAATGCATAGCAATAGTAGCACTCATAGCTTGGCAATAGCCCTTTTCCTGCATGCCTAATGTTATTTTCCTGCCTCCCTATTGCCTCTGATTAAACATATTTTTATATTTAGAATGTACTTGTAGCACAGTCACTTGCTACATGAAAGGGGAATATTGTCTACTGTTTTTCAGTAGACCGAACAATTTCTAAATCTCCTATGAGCTTGATGTTTTTAACCAGGCATTTTTAACCTGGTTAAAAACATGGATCATGGATGAAAGATCCTAACTGAATGTAACAAGAGGTCACCTTCTGTTGGAGGTTTGCTGGAAATGCCTTTTTCCACTGTCAGTTCTGTGCATTGTAAGCATACAAGCAATGAGACTATATACCATTCTGCTTCTATATTTTCATATGTGTCTCATTTTTGTTATGTGGAAATATATATGGAAATGAAGTACACATTTATCTAATGAGTGAAACCAAAATACATTTGTTTTTTAAATACATTTTGTTAATTGATTAGATGTGAAGGAATTCACATTTGTTTATAATGTCCTAGAGTCTGTTGTAGGATCTATTCTAGGTATTCTACATCTATGATCTCAATTTATTTCTCACAAATATCTTACAAGTAACTACCAACCCATTTTAATACGAAGTTCAGAGTGGTTAAGTAACTTGTTGAAGGTCACACAGCAAAGAGATAGTGGAGTATGAATGCCAACTCAAGTCTGTCTTCTACTTTGTACACTGAAGCACACTTGTTGTCTTAATATAAATATGCTAAAGGAATCAAGTGGAGAAAAAAATGCGATGAAAATTACACTCTTTATTCAGCCTGGCCATACTGCAGTTGCTA
The DNA here is from genome assembly GCF_002288905.1 of Enhydra lutris kenyoni. Taxonomy (NCBI): domain Eukaryota; kingdom Metazoa; phylum Chordata; class Mammalia; order Carnivora; family Mustelidae; genus Enhydra; species Enhydra lutris. The sequence continues at coordinate 15,061,086 of NW_019154121.1, read as the reverse complement.
AGGAAATACTAAATCAGTTAGTTGTTCTAGAATTGAACCACTTACTTTTCAATTTTTATCTAAGACACACAGAATGCCCTTTTGAAAAAATTGAAAATCTTTAGAATGCTATGCAGTTTTTTGAGGTAATTATCTGCCTCTGTGTGTGTGTGTGTGTGTGTGTGTGTGTGTGTGTGTGAGAGAGAGAGAGAGAGAGAGAGAGAGAGACAGACTTATAGACACACAGGCATGTCCGTGTGAACATGCATATTCAACTATTATTTTTAGGTAGAAATCATTCCCCAGCCACAAATTCAGATATTTAAATGGAAAAAAGAAGAGTAGGAAGCCACAAGAATCACATTTAGGGAATTACTGGCAAAGTAAAAATCCTAATATTTAGAAAAAGAAAGAGGGGGGTGGGGAAGACACAAAAGACGCTTCAAAGCAAGTGCATCAAGTTACCATGGCAACCAGGGAATGTGGGTTGAAATTTATATGTCTCCATTGTTCCAGCGGAGAGGTTCTAAATGACACCCTAGTGGCCTGACAGTGTTGATGCATCTCCCTGAATGCTCTGGCATATTACTCCAGAGTGCTTTAGGCATTCCGAAGGAATAGGATTATGGTAACTTTTTCAGTTCCAGCCTCCTCAGTTCCCCTTAAGCACAGACACTTGTTTCTAGAGACACAGCACTCTCATTTCCTGAATCGGTCCAGACCAAGACTACAGAATACTAGCACTCTCACATTCACCTGTGGCCAAGGATTACAGGCATTTATTTGTTTTACTGTCTTAAGTCAAAGATGTGACTGGAACAGACTTTAAGCATTCATATGTTCTCCAAAATCCTGCGGTTTTTCTGCTGGGAGAAAAGTCTGTCTTGATTCCCAGGCAAAGTAGCCAGGGTCCTAAACTGTAATTAGCACTTGCCAATCAATGCTATCATTATTATTAACAACACCATCAGCTACAATCATCTAGTATTAATAACAAACATTCATTGAAAGTATGTTACATTTATTACCTCTAATAATAACAAACACCAAAGTAGATGTTATCTATAGGTGCTCACTTAATATGTTTTGATTCATATGTTTCACATATATGGGAATCAGGTTGAGATACGGCTTTTCAAAGGTTCCCAAAACAGCCCAAATATGACTCCAGATCTGTCAACAAAGTCTTTGCTAGGAGGATTTCTCTAGTTACATGAAGTTTCAGCTTATGGTTGGGTCCATGTTCTAACACAAACAGTCATATAAACACAAGACAACTCTACATACTATGGGCTCCCGAGGACTCCTCCTATCATACCTCTCTTTCTGAACTGAACATTTGGCAATATCAGGGGAAGAAACTCCTATCCAAATAAAGTCCAAATTAGCCACACTCCCTTTAACTCTGAACATTACTGATTGAGAGAAGGCTTCTATAAATCCGGGCTCACTATCCTTCTACAACGCCACTGGCTTCTTACTCTTTCTCACTGGCCTTCAGTGAAAGGGAATATGAAGAAGAAGAGGCAACTAAGATGTTTTGAGCATCTATTATGTGTTAGGCATTAGGCTAGGCCTTTTGAATATATTATTTCACTGAATTCCTCTAAAAAAGCTTATTATTTTAATTATATTAAAATATAATTATTTTAATTATTCTTATTCCTATTTTAGAGATCTGACAATCAAGAATCAGCAGATAAATTATTTTCCAGGGTTCCATAGTTAGTAACTATTAGAGTCTAAGTCTCTGACTCTACTCTCTTGCCTTTTTCCCTTATGCCCTGGCATGCCTCTCAAAACAGCCTGTCCAAATTACAACAATTTCCAGAGCAGGAAGGGACCAGAATATCATCAATTTTAAGTGATACAATTAGCTGTTTTTATGAAAGTGTCATTAAAAGCAAGAAAATCAAGGAAACTGTAGGAGTTAGCTGAATGAAAAATACAAATTTATGTATAGCTCTATATCCTCCAAATATGTAATTCTAGATAAAGGGACTTTTGAGGGATACCTGGGTAGATCAGTCAGTTAAGTGTTTGCCGTCACCACAGGTCATGATCCTAGACTCCTGGGATGGAGTCTTTCATCTCGCTCCTTGCTCAGCAAGGAACCTGCTTCTCCCTCTGCCTGCCACTCCCCCTGCTTCAGTGCTCTCTCTCTCAATCTCTCTCTCTCTCTCTCTCTGACAAATAAATAAAAATCTTTAAAAAATGGACTTTGACTCCCTTTTCTTAGGAATAGGTCAGCTTAGAGGGAGTTCTACTAACTAAGCCAGGATTTCATTCCTTGTAATAAATGAGCTTGCATTTTGTAGTAAAGCAAGGCATTTACAAAGGGGGCAAGTAATGGCAGCTTTTGGTAAATTTCTTGACACCACCCCAAGCAGTTTCCACCAACTAAGAATGGTTAAAGTTATGCATAGAGATGCAACTGCCACTCAACTGCCTATTTCCCTCATTTGGTACAGCAAAGGTTGATGGCTTTCTCCAGAGTGGAATTAGATAACCACTAGCTATATTCCATGTCACAAAGGTAATACCATGTGGGCATAAATTAATACACATAATTAAAATTTTAATATAAACTTGTATTAGAACTTAGGCCACAATTTTCCTTATTACACTTCTATGATACGAACTTCTTCGGAGAAAAATAAAAGCAAATTACCAGTTTCCAGAAGAACAAAATGTGAATAGAATAAATTTAACAACTATACTGTTATCATAGCAACCAAAGTTTAAAAAAAAAAAAACTGATGTGATAAAAAATGACACAAGAGAACAAATGCATCAAGTTGTTATGGCAACTAGAGAAACGTGGGTTGAAATTTATGTATGTAGAATCCAAGAGAATATTCTAAAGCAACTAAAATAAACATTTGCTTATTAAAATATCCCCCAAATAGTACTTATCTATAAGCATTAAAGTGTTTTCATTATTTTGTTTGCTTTTTCTTTTATTTCCAATGGATGATTTTAAATTATAAGTATTTGTATTTTCAGTTCAGCTTGCTTTTTGGCCATAATATACCAAAATGCAATATGCTTTGCAGAAAATGGTGCAAGAGCCTATTTCAAAATAGTATCCTCAATTGTGTTTAGGTTTATTTACTCTTTTAATCTTCTTTTAATGAATGTCTATACTATTGCTTTTCCTTCTTAAAGAAGAAGCTCTTCCTTACTTGATGAATCAAATTCATTATGTTCTCTTTACCTGACTTTTGAGGTCTTCAGGGTATGGGCTCAAGAATTACATGATAAGTCTGGATATTTAGAAAGCCTTATGATGTTTTTATGTACACACACACTTCTTTTAATAGCATAGCTAGTTGTCTTGGACTAAACTTTGTAGGCCACACCTCAGTTTTCTACATCAATTTGCTAAGCCTTATATAGAGTATCTTAATGTCAGAACAGGAAGGTTGAGATTCTCTCATGTTTTCGCACATTTTAACACAAACTCCTCTCATAACCATTCATACCTCTCCTTCCATCCCTTAAAATGCAGTTCAGATATAATTTTCCACGATCCACATATATGAGCCAAGTGTCCCTCACCTTTGTCCTCATAGCACCCTGCACATACTTACAGCCATGTGTTATCATTCTCATCAAATCAATGTAATTAACAACATCATCATAACTATTACTTATGAAGCAGTGATTCTGCTAAGTATTTTTCAAATATTATTTCACTGAATTTTCACAACTAGAAAACTGAGGTCCAGTGTTTAAGTCACTTGGTTTAGATCACATATGAGCAAATTACAGAAAAGAGATTTAAATCCATGTCAATAAAGTATCAAAGTCCATGTTCTTTATCATTTAGCTGATCACTTTAAATTTTCCTTTGGTTTGTTTCCCTATTAGACTGTAAATTCTTTCAGAATTTGACTTTAGTTCTCTGAGGTCTCCTGAACTGAACAAAAGAAATATAATATGAACAACAAATGCCAGCCACATATAAAATTTTAAATTTTCTAGTAGATACATTAAAAATAAAAGAAGTAAGATATAATTTTAATAATATATTTTATTTAACCCAATATATACAAAATATTACTATTTCTACATGTAATCAAAGCAAAATATTTCACTTTTTTTTTTTAGTACTAAGTCTTCAAAATCTGCTTGTGTTTTAAATGTACATAACTTCTCAATTCAGACATGTAACTAGTGGCTACCATATTAACCAGGACAGGTCTAACCCATGCCTAATAAATACGTACTCAAAGAATTCTCAGTTTAAATCTGTTGAATAAATAAATGGATAAATGCATAGACATGGAGGATTGTTGATTTGCATTATAAAAAGATCCAATTCACCTTTATGGAACCTTTAAAGGTCAATTTGTGAGGAAGTCAAAAGTGGCTATTTCTAAAAAGAGCATCTATACAAGGAAGGGAAGATGGCACAAAGTAAGAGGACCCTAGGCTTACCTCCTACCATGAATACAACTAAATAATTATCAAATAATTCTAAATACCCCAGAAATTGACCTGAAGTCTGTCAGAACAAACCCTACAACTAAAGAAAGAGAAAAAGCCACATCAAAGAAGGCAGGAATGTGGAGATATGGTTTGGGACAGAAGTGGCTGGTGGCCACTGTGATGGGGAGGGAGCCACAGCTGCTGAGAAGGGTGAGAAACAGACTAGCACAGAGTGGAGTACACAGGGAAAATTAATTCCCACAGCAATTGGCTTGGAAAGTGAGAGGAGCCAAATTTCATGAGTTCTTGCAACCAGCAGGGCTCAGAGCATGGAGTTTCAGTCAGTAGGCTTACTGCTCTTGGAGAGAAGGTGGGTCAAAGAGCTCACATACATACAGTGTAGAAACAGCCATCTGAAGAGCACTTGGGACACAAAGTGGGGAGATTATTTGCTCATCTTGTAGCATGTCCCAGAGAGGCAGCATTCTTAGGAAGACACTTCCAGGATCAAGGCACTGGCATTTCCCACCCCTGGCACTCAGTATAGGGCCACCTGTAGGAACCAGCACAGTTCCAATGCCCACTACCTACCTTGCTTACACTAAGCCCCACCCCCTGCACACTGGTGGAATTGCCCTTCCCAGTTATGTTTGCTTCAGTCCAAACATGGTGGGGCCCTCCCCTCCCAAAGACTTGTTCAACCCCTGCCCATACCACATCTCCTGACCCAGGAGTTTTGCAGGACCTCGGTTCTAGTGGCAGTGGTGACAGGTCTCATTTCATAAGCAGACCAGAGCACACCTAGTTAAAACTTCCCACATTCAGGCCAGAGACAAAACACTACCTACAACAGGCAAAGAAAGCCTCTGTACACAACTGGTCTGAAGGATAAAGTGGCCAAGACAAAAGAGCAGAGCACATGTAACACACATTGGAGACACTCCTGGAAGCACCAAGCCCTGGGGAAGCAGGGCATTACATGGCAGAGCACTATAGAAGCTCTTCTTCATAAGACCATTATCCTCAAAAATAGGAGATGTAGCTGACAACACATAGAAAAAGGCAGGGAGGCTTACATAAAATGAGAAGACAGAAATTTATCCTAAATGACAGAAAAGGACAAGGCCACAGTCAGACATGCAAGCAAAAGAGACATAAGTAACATGCCTGATGGAGTATTTAAAGCAGTGATCACAAGAATACCCTCTAGACTTGAGAGAAGAGTGGAAGACATGAATGAGACCATTAACATGGAGATTTAAAAAAAGAACCAATCAGATATGAAGATTGCAATAAATAAGACTAGAGGCATGCTTGATGCAATGAACAGCAGACTAGAAGAAGCAGAGGAACAAATTGATACTATACAAGGTAGAATAATGGAAGGTAATCAAACTGAACAAAAGAGAAAAAAAGAGGCAAATGAGAACAGATTTAGGGAATTCAGTGACTCCATCAAACATAGTAACAATATTATAGGAGTCCCAGAAGAAAAAGAGAAAAAAAGGAAGAAGAAAATTTATCTGGGGAAATGATAATTTGGCTGAATGATAAATGGCTGAAAACTTCCTTTATCTGGGGAAGGAAACAATACCCAGATACAGAAGGCACCGAGAACCCCCAAGAAAATCAACAAAAACAAATTTGCACCAGGACATATTGTAATTAAACTGGCAAAAATATAGTGATAAAGAAACAATTTCTAAAGCAGCAATACAAAAGACAGTAGTAATATACAAGGGAAACCCCATAAGGCTATCAGTTCATTTTATAGCAGAAACTTTCCAAGCCAGAAGAGAGCAGCATGATATATTCACAGTGCTTAATGGGAAAACTCTGCAAACAAGAATACTCACTCTATCCAGCAAGGTTATCATTCAGAGATGATGAGTTTTCAAAAAAACAAAAACAAACAAACAAACAAACAAACCTGAAGGAGTTCATGACCACTAAACTAGCCCTGAAAGAAACACTAAAGGGAATTCTTTGAGTGGAAAGGAGAAACCAAAGGTGACAGTATAAAGATAGGAAACACAAAAAAAGCAAAAATAAATATTTCTGTAAAAAATCAGTCCAGGTTGGGTGCCTGGGTGGCTCAGTGGGTTAAGCCGCTGCCTTTAGCTCAGGTCATGATCCCAGGGTTCTGGGATCGAGTCCCACATCAGGCTCTCTGCTTGGCAGGGAGCCTGCTTCCCCCTCTCTCTCTGCCTACTTGTGATCTCTGTCAAATAAATAAATAAAATCTTAAAAAAAAATCAGTCCAGGAAGTCCCAAAACAAAAGGATATAAAATATAACATATACATAAAACATGGGCAGGTGATGAGTAAAGAATGGGTTCAAATTTACATAACCCTCAACTTAATATAGACTGCTATGTGCAGAATAAGTTATATACAAATGTAATGGCAACCATATATCAAAACCACAAGAAATATGCAAAGAATAAAGATAAAAAAATCCAAATATATCACTAAAGAAAATTAGCAAGCCATGAAAGGATCAGAGAAAATCTTCAGAAACCGCCACAAAACAAACAATAAAATGACAATAACCAAATATCTATCAATGATTATTTTGAATGTAAAGGGACTAAATATTCCAGTCAAAAGACATAGGTTGACAGTATAGCTAAAAAAACAAAACCCATCTATATGCTCTCTACAAGAAACTTTATTAGGTCTCAAAGAGATTTGCATATTGAAAGGAAGGGGATGGAGAAACATCTATCATGCAAAGGGCTGTCAAAAGAAAGCCAGAGTAGAAATACTTATATCAGACAAAATAGGCTTTAAAACAAAGACTGTAATGATAAACAAAGAAAGATACTATATATCATAATTAAAGGGACAATCAACAAGAACACATAACAACCATAAATATTTATACACCCAACATGAGAGCACCCAAATACAAAACAGTTAATAAAAAACATAAAGGAACTAATTGATAATAACACAATAATAGTAGAGATTTTCAACACCCCACTTACAACAATGGATAGATTGTCTAACCAGAACATCAATAAGGAAGCAATGGCTTTGAAAGATATACTACACCAAATGGACAAAACAGACATATTTAGAACATTCCATCCTAAAGCAGCAGAATATATATTCTTTTCAAGTGCATGAGGAACAGTGCAGTTTGGATCACATTTTAGGCCACAAAACAAACCTCAACAAATTCAGGGAGATCAAAGTCATATCATGCATCTTTTGTGACCACAATGCTATGAAACTATAAATCAATCACAAGAAAAAAACGGAAAGATCAAAAATACATGGAAGCCAAATAACATGCTATTCAACAATGAATGAGTCAAATAGGAAATAAAAGAAAAAATAAAAAATACATGTAAAAAATGAAAATGAAAATACAATGTTCCAAAACCTTTGGGAAACAGCAAAAGCAGCTCTAAGAAAAAATTTTATAGTACTACAGGCCAGCAAGAAAAATCCCAAATAAACAACCTAAACTTACACATGAAGTCAAAAAAGAACAACAATAAAATCTAAAACCAGCAGAAGGAAAAAAATAAAAAAGAGTAGAGCAGAAATAAATGGTATAGAAATTTAAAAAGCAATAAGCTGATCAATAATACCAGGAACCAGTTCTTTGAAGAAATCATTAAAATTGATAAACCTCTAGCCAGACTTATTAAGAAAAAAAGAGAAGGGACTTAAATAAATGAAATCACAAAGGAGAAGAGGAGAAGTAACCAACACCAAAGAAATAGATGTAAAAAACCATATTAGGAAAAACTATATGTCAACATATAGACAACCTACAAGAAATGGATAAATTCCTAGAAACATATAAACTGAAACAGGAAGGGATAGAAAATATGAACACACTGATTCCTAGGAAAGAAACTGAATCAGTAACCAAAAAATTCCTAACAAACAAAAGTCCAAGATCAGATGGCTTCACAGACAAAGTCTACCCAACATTTAAAGAGGAGTTAATACTTATTCTTAGCAAACTACACCAAAAAACAGGAAAGGAGGGAAAACTTCCAAACTCATTCTATGAGACCAGCATTACCCTGGTATCAAAACAAGATAAAGATACCACTAAAAAAACTACAGACCAATACCTCTGATGAACATAGATGCAAAAATCCTCAAAATACTAGGAAACCAATCTAACAATACATTAAAAACATCATTCACCACAATCAAGTGGGATTTATTCATGAGTTGCAAGGGTGGTAAAATATTTGCAAATCAATCAATATGATGTATCATGTAAATAACATAAAGGATGAGAACCATTTGATCTTCTCAATATATGCAGAAGCAGCATTTGACAAAGTACAACACCCATTCATGACTAAAAAGAAAAAAAAAAAAAAAAACTCAACAAAGTAGATTTAGAAGGAACATACCCCAGCATAATAAAGGCCACATATGAAAAACCCATACACAGCATCATCATCAATGGGGAAAAACTGAGAGTCTTTCCCCTAAGGTCAGGAACAAGACAAGGATGCCCATTCCCACCACTTTTGTTCAACATAGTACTGGAAGACCTCGCCACAGAAATCAGAAAACAAAAAAGAATAAAAGGCATCCAGACATACAAGAGAGAAGTAAAACTTTCACTGTTTATAGATGGCATGCTATTCTATACAGAAAACCCAGAAGACTTCACCAAAAACCTGCTACAATTGATAAAAGAAATCAGTAAACGAATTAACAGGACACAAAATCAATGTACAGAAGTCTGTTGCATTTCTAGACACCAATAATGAAGCAACAGAAAGGGGAATTAAGAAGTCAATCCTATTTACTATTGCACAAAAAACGCTAAGATACCTAGGAATAAACCTAACCAAAGAGGTGAAAAACCTGTACCCTGAAAACAATAATACACCGATGAAAGCAATTCAAGATGACACAAAGAAATGGAAAGACACTCCATGCTCAAAGATTGGAAAAATAAATATTGTTAAAATGTCTTTACTACCAAAGCAATCTACACATTCAATGTAATCCTTATCCAAATACCAATAGCATTTTTCACAGAACTAGAATAAAAAAATCTTAAAATTTGTATGAAACAACAAAAGATACTGAATAGCCAAAGCAATTCTGAGAAGGAGAAGCAAAGCTGGAGGCATTACAATCTAGACTTCAAGTTATATTACAAAGCTGTAGTAATTAAAATGGTATGGTGGTACTGGCACAAAAATAGGCAAATAGATCAAAAGAACAGAACAGAAAATCCAGAAATGGACCCACAATTATATGGTCAATTAATCTTTGACAAAGCAAGAAAGAATATCCAATGGGAAAAAGTCTCCAACAAAAGGTATTGGGCAAACTGACAGCAGCATACAAAAGAATGAAACTGAACCAGTTTCTTAGATCATACACAAAAATAGATCCAAAATGGGTCAAAGCCCTAAATGTGAGATCTGAAACCATCAAAATCATAGCAGAGAACACAGGCAGTAACCTCTTTCACATCAGTCATAGCAACTTCTTTCTATATGTCTCCTGAGGCAAGGGAAACAAAAGCAAAAATAAACTATTGGGACTTCATCAAAATAAAAAGCTTCTACACAGCAAAGGAAACAATCAACAAAACTCAAAGGTAACTTATGGAATGGGAAAAGATATTTGTAAATGATATATCTGATAAAGGGTTAGCATTCAAAATATATAAAGAACTTATAAAATTCAATACCCCAAAAGTGAATAATCCAATTTAAAAATGGGTGGAAGGCACAAATAGATATTTTTCTAAAGAAGATACTCAGATGGCTAACAGACACATGAAAAGATGTTCAACATCACTGATCATCAGGGAAATATAAATCAGAACTACAATAAGATATCTTCTCCCATCTGTCAGAATGGCTAAAATCAACACATGATCCTTTGTTTTTATCCAGATTCAGTTGCAATGTGTCCTCTTGCATTTCTAATTTATTTGAATCCTCCTTTTTATTTGGTTAATCTAGCTTAAAGTTTGTCTATTTTGTTTATCTTTTCATAAAGCAAGCTCTTAATTTCACTGACCTTTCCTATTGTCTTTTTATTCTCTATGTCATTTATCTCTGCTCTGATCTTTGCTATTTCCTTTTGCCAACTTTGGGCTTATTTTTTCTTTTTCTAATCCTTGAGGTATAAACTTGGGTTGTTTATTCAAGATCTTTCCTTTTTTTTTAAATGTTGGCATTTTCTCACTTGTCAACTACCCTCATAGAACTGTTTTTGCAGCATCCCATAAGTTTTGGTACATTATATTCCATTTTCATTTGTCTAAAGATAGGTTTTACTTGTCTTTTGATTTCTTATTTGACCCATTGATTGCTCAGGTTCATGTTGTTTAGTCTCCATGTATTTGTGAACTTTCCAATTTTCTTCTTGTAATTGATTTCTAGAATCATATTACTGTGGTTGGAAAATTGCTTAATATGATTACAGTCTTCTCAAATTTATTATGACTAGCTTTATGGCCTAACAGATGATCAATCCTGGAGAATATTCCCAGTTCACTTAAGAAGACTATATACTATGCTGCTGTTGGTTGGAATGGTCTTAAAATGTCTGCTAAGTACATCTGGTCTAACATGTCATTTAAGTCCTTATTGATTTTCTACATGGATGATCTATCCATCACCAAAAGTGGGTTATGGAAGTCTCCTACTATTACGTATAGTTGTGAGTTTCTCCCTTTATATTTGTTACTATTTGTTTTATATGTGTAGGGGCTCCTCTCTTGGGTGCATAAATATTTACAAATGTTATAATATCTTGATGAATTTGTCCCTTTGTCACTGTATAATTACCTTTTTGTCTCTTGTTACAGTATGGCTTAAAGTCTATTTAGTCTGATATAAATATAGTGACTCCTGATTTCTTTTGCTTTCCATTTGCATAGGACTATCTTCTTCATCCCTTTGCTTTCTGTGTGTATCAAAGCTGAAGTGAATCTCTTTGAGCAGCATGTAGTTGGCTCTTACTTTTTTGTTTTGTTTTGTTTTGTTTTTATCCACTCATCCACTCTATACTTTTTGATTCAAGAATGTAGTCCACTTTCCTTTAAAGTTATTATTAATAGTAAGTATGGAGTTACTGTTGCCTTTTTGTTAATTGGTTACTGATGGTTCTGATTCCTTCCTTCTTTGCTTGCTCTCTTCCTTTGTGATCTGTTAAGTTTCTGTATAGCACCTTTTTGATTCCTTTAACTATTGCATATCTACTATAGGTTTTTGCTTTGTGATTGCCATGAGACTTACATAAAACCTCATTTATAGCAGTCTATTTTAAGATAACAACTTGATTCAAAGGTACACAAAAGGTCTGTGTTTTTAACCTTCCTCCCCACATTTTATGTTTTCAATTTAATAATTTACATCTTTCTGCCTTGTGCGTCCATTAAATAATTATTGTAGTTGTAGTTATCCTTAGTATTCAGTCATTTATGTATTTTTAATTAATTAGTTTATTTATTTGTGAGAGAGAGAGAGAGAGAGTGTGTGTGTGCAGTCAGGGGAGGGAGCAGAGAGAATGTTGGAAAACAGACTCCCTGCTAAGCAGGGAGCCCAATGCTGGACCCAGAACCCTGGGATCATGACCTGAGCCAAAGGCAGATACTTAACTAACTGAGCTATCCAGGTGCCCCCAGTATCTGGTCATTTAACCTCATACTAAAATTGTAAGTGATTTATCTACCATCACTATAACATTACAGTATTCTGAATTTAACTATATATCTACATTTACCAGTGAGTTTTATGCTTTCATATAGTTTTCTGTTACTTAATAGTGTAATTTCATTTCAACTTAAAGACCCCTTTTAACATTTCTTGTAATGTTGGTGTAGTGGTGATGAACTCCTCAGCTTTGTCTTGTCTGGAAAACTTTATCTCTCCTTCAATTCTGAAAAAGAACTTTGCCAGGTCTACTATTCCTGGTAATGGTGGTGGTGGTGGTTGTTGTTCTTGTTCTTGTTTTCCCCAGCATATTGAATAGATCACCCCACTTTCTTTGTCCTATGAAGTTTCTGCTGAAAAATTCACTGATAATCTTATTGGGGTTCCTTTGTATAACAAGATATTTTCCACTTGCTGCCTATAAGATTCTCCCCTTCTCTTTAACTTTTGTCAATTTAATTAGAATGGGTCTTATGAAAATTCTTTTTCATTTTCTCTCATTTGGAACTCTGGGATTTCCAGACAGATGAATGTCTGATTCTTTCTCCAGGTTAGGGAATTTTTTCAGTCATTATTTATTTAAATAAGCTTCTGCACCTTTCTTTCTCTCTTCTCCTTCTGGGACCACCATAATGCAAATGTTGTCCCACCTGATGGTGTCTCATAACTCTCTTAAGTTAGTTTCAGTATTTTTCATTCTATTTTTCTTTTTGCTCCCTTGAATGGATGAATTCCACTCCTCTACCTTTGAGTTCATTAATCTTTTCTTTGACTTGATTCTAGTCCTCATGTTGAACCTGTGTATTGAATTTTTTACTTCAATTATTGTATTCGTCAGTTCTATAAATTCTCTTTAGTACTTTTTAAATATTTTCTATCTCTTTGATCAAATTCTCCCTTTGCTCATGCACTTCTCTCCTGAGCTTGGTGAGCATCTTCATGAGTTTTATTTTAGACTCACTATCATGTAAATCATTTATCTCTGTCTCATTGAGATCTATTTTGGAAGTTTTAGCATTTCACCCTTTTTTGGAACATCTTCCTTATTTCTTCATTTTCCCTCTTTGTTTTTGTTTCTGCACATTAGATAATATAGCCATCCCTCCCAGTCTCAACAGAGTGCTTTCAAGGAGGAGAGTAGGTTCATCAACCAGCCTGGCCTGTGCTCTTTGCTGTCTCTCAAACCTCAATGACTGTCTTTGCTCTTAGTAGCTCCCCATGATTCAAGGTATACCAAGAACTGTCAGTGCCCCATTGGTGAAGATCACAGTCAGCAACCTGAGCAAACCAGTTTCAAGTGGACCCTCAGTAACTAGAGAAGTATGTTAGGCTCCTTCCAGGGAGAAACTGAGAGGTAGGCATTATTTACTTCCACCCTCTGTAGTGGGCACAAAGGTATAGCCACAAGGGGGTGAGGTGATTTTCAGCCTGTTTAGAACTTCTTTGTTTGCTACAGTCCCTTGAGACTCCTGAATGTTATCCCTATTAGCTACCAGAGCCAAGTGGCCTTGGAAACCATCCTTTAGGAGGTGGCCAAATAAACTAGAGCATCAGATGTGTGTACAAGCTCCTTCTAGGGAAATCTGATGATGTGAAGTGGGCTAGAGGGAGAGGACAGAGAAGATGTCTGCAGGGATTCCTGATCTCTGGGAATGAGTCCCTAGATTTGTGCTAAATTAGAAGCCTATCTCCCAGGAAGCAGCTTTTCAAATATGTACATAAGCCCTATTCAGAGAAACACTCAGAAATGGGCATTTTTTGACTATTGCCTCTATGATAAACTCTGGGATAATAGCATAGTTAATGCTCCAACACCAACGAATAGCTCTTCTTTGTTTGCTATAGTCCTGTGGTTTTCATGGTAGCAACCCCTGTTGGATTTCAGAGCTAGGTGTTTTGGGGCCTGTCCTTCAGGAAGGAGGATTAAAAGTCGGAAATTAAGATATGGGGTCCAAACACTTCACTCCTCAGGAAGAAGCTAGACCTGGGTTCCTTCCCATTTTAACTGCATTGTGCCAGAGGTGTAGTTTATGGCAAGAGTGTGTCAGCTTTTCCCATCCATCTCAGTGTGTGCAATTATCATTCACCTAATGTATAGGAGTCACTCACCTAGTTTCCAGATTTCTTTTAAAGTGAATTCCTCTATGTATAGCTATTAATACAGTGTGCCCAAGGGAAGAGGAGAGTTCAGGAGTTTCTAATATTGCCATCTTTATAAACCACCAGTTTTGCATTTTAACTGAGGTATAATTCATATACCAGAAAATTAGCCCTTTTGAAGTATATAGCTTAATGGCTTTTTCATTACCTCCTTCTAATTCTGGAACATTGTCATCACCTCAGAAAAAAACTGTATCCATTAACAATCAGTACCTATCCCTCTTCTCCAGCCCATGGCAACCACTAATCTACAGTCTACCACTCAGGATTTGCTTATTCTAAACATTTCATATAAATGGATTTATACAATATATAGCCTTTTGGGTCTGCCTTCCTCCACTTGGCATAATGTTCTCAAGGTTTATTCCTATTTCAGCATGTATTAGTACTTCACCCCTTTTAAGGGATGATTAATAGTCTATTGTATGGATATACAATATGTTGTTTATTCACATATGTAAATTTGGATTATCTCCCCTTTTTGACTATTATCAATAATGCTATGAACATTTATGTGCATGTTCTTGTGTGGATGTACATTTTCAATACTCTTTGACTTAGACCTAGAAGTGGAATTGTTGGATTATATGGTAATTATGCTGGGTGGACAGCCAATGAACTCACAAGTACCTCAAAAAAAGACAGGGTAAAGTAGGAATATTCTAAAAGCTTATAAAAACATAAATATGGGTGTATGTGGAGCAAGATGGTGGAGGATTAGGAGACTTAAATATCTTCAGGTCCCAGGAGTTAAACTAGATAGTTATCAAACCATTCTGAACACCTGCAAACTCAACTGGAGATCGAAGAGAAAAAGAGCAGCAATTCTAGGAACAGAAAAGTGACCTTTCTGGAAGGTAAGAAGTGCAGAAAAGTGAATCCAAAAGGATATATGAGAAGATAGACCTTGGGGGTAGGGGCCAGCTCCCAGAAAGTGGTAGAGCAGCAGAGCACAAAATCAGAACTTTTAGAAGTCTGCTCCACTGAGGGATGTTGCTCCAGAGGCTAAGTAGGGGGTAGAGCCCTCGTGGGGACAGTGTGGTCTCAGGACCAGCAGGGTCCCAAAAAGACCAAGGGTGTCTGAGTGTGGCAGAACTCCCAGGTATCAGAACAGAGAAGATGGCCACAGAGATGAAACTGAGGAGTGGGCTCTTAGCTCGGGATTACCTTAAACTGTGATCCAAGGCACAGTTGGACCACTGTTCTTCAAGCAAGGGACCCACAAGTGGCAGATCTGGAGCCCCCCCCCCCCCCAAGAGGAGCAGAGCAGGAGCACGCTGCATGAATCTGCTGTGTTTTGAGACTGCAAACGGGCCCATACGCTAGACATAGAAATGCTCTGTCACAGGCTGGGTGAGCATGGAGCGGAGCCAGAGGCCAGGGAGATGGGAGTGATTGACTACTCTTCCCTGAGGGCACACTGAGGAGTGAGGCTCTGAGCTCTCAGCTCCTCCAGGGCTGGAGATTGGGAGGGCACCATCTTCATTCCTGTCCTCCAAAGCTGTACGGAAATCATTCAGGGAACAAAAGCTCCCAAGAGCAAACCCGTGCCCATTACTTAGCCCAGTCCCAGGCAAGGGTGGTGCAATTCTGTCTCAAGAAAAGACATTAGAGAATCACTGCAACAAGCCCCTCCCCAGAAGAGTGCATATATATATATATACATATATATATCTCCCCCAAAAACCTGGGGGAGAAGAAAGGAGAAATAAATCATATATATATATATATATATACATATATATATATATATATATATATATATTCATTCTCTCCCAGGTTTTCAGGTCTCTTCTGGTTGGTTAGTACATATTTTTCTGGGGTTATTGCTATCCTTTTAGTATTTTGTTCTCTCATCCATCTATTCTTATCTGGATAAAAGGACAAGTGGAAACACTCACCACAAAAAAAAAAAAAAAAAGAAAAGAAAAAAGAACAAGAGGCAATACCAACATTTAGGGACCTAATCAATGTGGAAATTGCTAATATGTCAGAACTAGAGTTCAGAATGACGATTATCAAGGTGTTAGCTGGGCTCAAAAAAAGCACAGAAGATATTAGAGAATCCCTTTCTGGAGAAATAAAAGACCTAAAATTTAACCAAGTTGAATTCAAAAAACTATTAATGAGATGCAATAAAAAATGGAGACATTTACTGCTAGGATAAATGAGACAGAAGAGTTAGTGATATAGATGACCAAATGATGGAGAATAAAGAAACTGAGCAAAAGAGAGACAAACAACTACTGGACCATGAGAGGAGAATTCAAGAGATAAGTCATACCATAAGATGAAACAATATTAGAATAATTGGGATTCCAGAAGAAGAAGAAAGAGAGAGGGGGGCAGAAGGTATATTGGAGCAAATTATAGCAGAGAATTCCCCTAATTTGGCAAAGGAAACAAGTGTCAAAATCCAAGAGGCACACAGAACCCCCATCAAAATCAATAAAAATAGGTCCACACCCTATCATCTAATAATAAAACTTAGAAGTCTCAGTCACAAAGAGAAAATCCTGAAAGCAGCTCAGGACAAGGGGTCTGTAACATACAATGGCAGAAATATCAGATTGGCAGCAGACCTATCCACACAGACCTGGCAGGTCAGAAAGGACTGACATGATATATTCAGAGCACTAAAGGAGAAAAATATGCAGCCAAGAATGCTATATGCAGCTAGGCTGTCATTGAAAATAGAAGGAGAAATAAAAAGCCTCCAGGACAAACAAAAACTGGAAGAATCTGCAAACACGAAACCAGCCCTACAGGAAATATTGAAAGGGGTCGTCTAAGCAAAGAGACAGCCTAAAAGTAACATAGACCAGAAAGGAACAGAGACAATATACAGTAACAGTCACCTTACAGGCAATACAATGACACTAAATTCATATCTTTCAATAGTTACCCTAAAGTAAATGTGCTAAATGCTCCAATCAAAAGGTACAGGGTATCAGAATGGGCAAAAACAAACAAACAAACAAACAAACAAACAAACAACAACAACAACAAAACCCATCGATATGCTGTCTGGAAGAGACTCATTTTAAACCCAAAGACACCTCCAGATTTAAACTGAGGAAAACAATTTACCATGCTAATAGACACCAGAAGAAAGCTGGGATGGAAATCCTTATATCAGATAAATTAGACATTAAGCCAAAGACTATAATAAAAGATGAGGAAGGACATTATATCATATTTAAAGGGTCTGTCCAACAAGACGATCTAACAATGGGAGCAGCCAATTATATAAACCAATTAATAACAAAATCAAAGAAACACACTGACAATAATACAATAATAGTAAGGGACTTGAACACCCCCTCCATTGATATGGACAGATCATCCAAGCAAAAGATCAACAAGGAAATAAAGTCTTTAAGTGACAGACACACTGGACCAGATGGACTTCAACAGATATTTTCAGAACATTCCATCCCAAAGCAAAAGAATACACATTCTTCTCTAGTGCACATGGAACCTTCTCCAGAATAGATCACATCCTGGTCACAAATCAAGTCTCAGCCAGTACTAAAAGACTGGGATCATTCCCTGCATATTTTCAGACCACAGTGCTTTGAAACTAGAATTCAACCACAAAAGGAAAGTTGGAAAGAACTCAAATACATGGAGGCTAAAGAGCATCCTACTAAAGAATGAATCAGAGGGGCCTCGGTGGCTCAGTGGGTTAGCCCTCTGCCTTCAGCTCAGATCATGATGCCAGGGTCTTGTGATCAAGCCCTGCATGGAGCTCTCTGCTTAGTGGGGGGCCTACTCCCCCCATCTCTCTCTGCCTGCCTCTCTGCCTACTTGTGATCTCTGTCAAATAAATAAATAAAATCTTAGGAAAAAAAAAAAAGAATGAATCGGTCAACCAGGAAATTCAAGAAGAATTTAAAACATTCATGGAAACAAATAAAAATTAAACAATAAAAATGGAAACACAACTGTTCAAAATCTTTGGGACACAGCAAATGCAGTCCTGAGAGAAAAGTATATAGCAATACAAGACTTTCTCTAGAAACAAGAAAGGTCTCAAGTACACAACCTAACCCTACACCTAAAGGAGCTGGAGAAAGAACAACAAATGAAGCCTAAACCCAGAAGGAGAAGAGAAATAATAAAGATCAAGAGCAGAAATCAATGAAATAGAAACCAAAAGAATAGTAGAACAGATCAATGAAACTAGAAGTTGGTTCTTTGAAAGAATTAATAAGAGTGATAAACCCCTGGCCAGACTTATCAAAAAGAAAAGAGAAAGAGCCCAAATTGATAAAATCATGAATGAAAGGGACAGATCACAACCAACACCAAGGAAATACAATTATGAGAACATATGTGCTATGGTGAGTGCTGTGAATTGTAAGATTGATGATTTACAGACCTGTACCCCTGAGGCAAATACATTATATATTAATAAATTTTTTTAAAAATTAACAATTTTTTTTAAAAACGTAAATATGGGTAAAAATAATATATTTATCTGTTTCAAGGGAATTTAATCAGTTTTCTCCCAACAAATTTGAATTTTCCTTACACAAAATTAGGAACATTCCATGAAGATTCAGAAGAATACATTTTTAGTAAATAAATTTAAAAAGTCTATATCATAGCTAATAAACACAAAATTTATCACCTCAATATGTAAGCCAAAACATAAAAAACTGAAAATAGTACAGAAATTAATAAAATATGGATGTATAAAGAGCTATTAAGAGAAATAAGAAAAAAATAAAATAAAATAAAGAAATAAAATAAAAACTAGATTTGGTTTTGTCTTTGCTGCTTAGCTACATGAACTTGAATAAGTTTCCATTTTTTGTAACTGTTCTTTTAAATGAGGGTATCTACTTCATAGCTTTGGGAGATGCCTCCAATTCTAAAATGAAATAATGGATATTAAGTATTACATGCATTTAGGTTGGCATTAATAATGACAAATATGAAACAAATGAGGTAGGCCATGTTCCTTAAAATATTCCCTAGGATCTTGTCTGGTGAGGAGAGACCCAATTTCAGATCCATGAGGGTACTTGTTATAATCATATTGTCCTGCTATACCTGAAAACTAAAGAAAGTCTAAATACTCCAGATTGAGAAGGGGAAGATCTACTTATTAGCTATGTGTCTTTAGATAAGGGTCATAATACCTCTGAACCTTGGTTTCTTAATCTATAAATTAAGGGGGGAAATTGCCCTCCTACAACATAAAGAAGTGCTCATAGAATTACTGTTCCTGGAAAACCAAATATGATACTTCTGATGAAAGTTTCTGTACTCTCCTTCCAAAACCTGGGGTCTCAAGGAACTAGACCCAGGTAGGGGTTTAAGAGACTCACCTGGATTTCACAACTGACCCATAGAATTAAAGGCATGAAGCCAAGGGAAAATCAAATGACAGGATCCAGAAATTTGGAACCAAGAATGAAACAGATAGCCCAAACTAAACCCTGATATCAAAGAGTTGTACAAAAAGGCAGAAATGAAGCAAACATAATACATTAGCACTGAGCAAACAGATTAGAACACAGATGAGAAACACCCTGAAGAGATTCCCTGAGAGCTTGGAGACCAGCAACAAGATCTCTATTAGCAGCTGTGGCTTGTCCTCTGGATTGGTGATAAGTTTACAGACAGCAAGTACTTATATTAAAAACTTGAGGCAAATGATTTATATAACTATAATTATTTCTACTATATGTTCTTTACTTAGGCACAGGGACTGGATGGTTCTTGAATTCCAAACCAAAAGATTAAAGAAATTGAGGGTGTTTATCTAGTAAAAGAAACTCAAGTAGCACAAGAACAATATATTCAGCGCTCAGATTAGTCCTTGAGTGAAAATGGCATTAGATATCATGTTTTGTTTTACACAAGCAAAACCAAGAAGAATGAGGTGAAACTATAAGAAGGGGGATGTCACTTTTATATCATGTATTATATAAAGATTAGAGGTGTTCCAAAAATAGAATAGATTTCCCTGGAATACAGTAAATTCTTCTTCTCTGAGAGCAGAAGTTGGACAACCATTGAGTAAAAATATCAGATAGAAGGAGATTTATTTATTAATTCTGTAAGGACTCTTCAGTCCTATTTTCAGATTCAATCAGGTTTTACCACAGTATTGCCTTTTCCAAGCTACCTACTTCCACTCACAAAGTACCAAAATTCTAACTCCTTTATCATTTGAGGACTCTAGGCTAGCTCTTCTCTAGTTTCTTCCTTGTGGTCAAGCATCTCCAAAAAAATTCCAGATAGGATATTTCATTTCAAAGTATACATAGTATACATAGACATAATGGACACCTTTGCTTTCAGTCATATGTAGGGAAAATTTCATATACCAGAAAATTAGTCACTAGCACCTACCCCCATTCCTTTAAGCCTCTTTTATAAATATGGATTTTCTCCTTAGGGAATTATTACATGAGTTCATCACACAATATGTCATATATAATTTCAGATTATGACATAATGCATGAAACCCACCCAAAGATCTATAAACTGGTTCTTAAACAGGGATATGAATCAGAAATACCTAGAGAAACTTTATATAAGAACATATAAACAAATATATGTCTGAAACTCACTCTAGTAAACTCTAAAAGAGCTGATGTTTAATGAGACACAAGCAAATGTATTTTTTTAGTTTCACAGGTGATTCTAATGCACATACCAAATTAAGAAATGGCACCTGGGTACCTAATGTAAAAATCCTTATATATACACACACATTATATGGTATAAGTATTACACACACACACACACACACACTCTCTGTCTCTGTCTCTGTCTCTGTCTCTCTCTCTCTCTATATATATAGTATATATATAAACTCTATTTAAAATGGGAAAAATTGGGGGAAGCACAATTTCATATACTCTGGTTTTATAACAAGAAAATGTATAATCACCACACAAAGTATAATTACTTTAGATGAAATATTAACTCTTTGTGACTATCTTTAAATACTCATTTTTCCTTTGGAAGGAAAATTTTTACACTAAGTAGCTTCATAAAGACCAACAAATCTATCCAGCTTGACCTCCTTTTTATACTTAGAGAGACCAAAGCATAGAAGGTGAAGTAACTGCTTAAAGTCATAAAATGAATAACAAAGAGGACACTTGAATCCCTGTGCCTTGAATTCCATTCCAGTGGTACTTCCATTATCTTAAAATTTATTTGACAACAAACGAGAAGTATTACACACAGGTACTTTGGAGACAGGAGTTTCATCCTATGTGAATGTTTTCAAAAGCATAATTTTAAGAAAAAAAAATTTAAAGTTTACCTTATTTGAATTTTCTCTAGGGATTGCTAATTAGATAACATGTAAAGTATGCAATCCTAACTGAGAAAATTATATGAGCCAAACAGTGGTATGCTGGTCAATGTTTAAGAGCCTGGTTCCCACAGAACAGAAGCCTGATTAGTGTACATTGCTTATTTCCATGGTACAAATATTCCCACCAAGAGCAATTTTAGATTATCAACATGATGCCAACCAGGTGGCAAAATTCCTTAAAATTTAAAAACCAGTTTCACAAGCTGATTACAAGCTGGCTCTAGCACACCACTGTAGCTAGGTTCTTTTTTTCTCCAAACCTGAGGCTGACTTGAACATTTACTTGATAAAATTCTGGGGATTTCATTGAGACAATGCACTGAAGAGCTTTAAGAATAGATACATGGTTAGCATGGATAATTATCATGAAATTAGAGTGCTTTATCTAAACTGCATGGAAACAGTAGCTTTTTCTTGCAATTTCCTCCAGCCAAATACAAAAGAAATTATTAGGTCTTCATACACACTATTCTCTTGATAGAAGTAATATTTAAGAGAACTGAAACCCAGTGTAAGCACCCTTTTGTGAGATCCACATGAAAGGAATCAACTGCATCTGTTTCATTTTGCCAGTTGTATTATGCTCATAAAACACAACAAAATAGCTATAACTCACAAAGTCTGAATATCTCTCTCTTTCTCTCTACCTTGTAAAGATCAAAGAAAACGGAGGATAGATTTAAAATGTCTCGTGAAAAGAATATAGGCACTAAAGTGCTAAACCTCTATGTGGTAAGAGAACCATATAATTTGGTGGGCCTTTTTCAGATATAATTGAACCTTGTTTTTTACAATTGACATACTACTAAAATGATGTATGTGTTACATTGTGAAATGTCAAGTTACACTTTAAATCCATAGTTCTATTTTTTTTCTTTTTTATCATAGATATCTTTGGAAATCTAATGAAAACTATGAACCTTTCTACAGAAATTGCACATAATTATATTTGCAGAAAATTCTGTATAAAATGTTAAAGGATTGATAGACATTCTGTAACTCAACCATGGGCTTCTGAACCACATGAGGAACCTATATTTTAAGGGTATTAGGAAATCTTGACTGTGAAAGAAAACCCATGATGATTACTTTAGAAAAGCAGTATGATTTCTGGGGTGTGTGTGTGGGGTGGAAGCAACCACCTTAGTTTTATTTTCTTTAAATTAATCTTTTATTTATTTTTAAAGACCCATTTATTCATTTTAGAGAGAGAGAGTGTGTGTATGCACAAGCCAAGGAAGGGGGAGAGGGAAAGGGAAAGGGGAAGAAGACTCCCTGCTGAGTGGAAAGCCCCACAGAGAGTTCCAACTCAGGACCCTGAAATCATAACCTGACCCAAAACTCACCAAGCCACCCAGGCACTCCAATCTTTTATTTATTGAGTTGAAGGACAGAGTCACAGATATGAAGAGCTAAAGGGACCTCTATAGATCAAATACCAAAAGTCCCTTATTTTCCAAATGAGTAGATGGAAGTTCCAAGCACTGAACCCACTAGAACAAAGTCTCCAACACTAGCAAGCCCCTAAGCCATTGTTCAATGGATATATGCTCTGGTTATCAGGAGCCCCAAATTCTAGTCAAGTCCTGACATTTATCACCCACATGGTATTGGCACATAATTTAGCTTCTCTGGCATTTCCTCAGGTAAAAGCTTAGTTCTACTACAAAGTTGTCAAAAGGATTAAATGAGATGATATTTGTGAAAACAGTAAATATTAAAATGTCACATAACAAGTTAATAAGATCATAATTATGCTATGGAATGAGAGAAAATATTTGCAAATCATGTATCTGATAAGGGGTGAATTTTCAAAATGTATATATTAAAAACTCATGCAATTCAATAGCAAAAAAACCAAACAGCTTAATTAAAAATTAGGCAGAGGATCTGAAAAAATGAAAGATTGATAATATCCAGTGGTGTATAGTGATGGGTATAAACTCGTAGGAAGACTATTTCTACTAAAATTTTGGCTTCATTTCTGGTTATCTATCCTGTAAAAATACATATTGAACTAAGATACCTGTATAAGGTTATGTATTGTAGCACTGTTTATAATAGTGAAAACTGGAGGGGCACCTGGGTAGCTCAGTCAGTTAAACAGCTGCCTTCAACTCTGGTCATGATCTCAGGGTCCTGGGATAGAGAACCACATCAGGCTCCCTGCTCAGCAGGGAGTTTCTTCTTCTCCCTCTGCCTCTGCTGCTTCCCACTGCTTATACTCTCTCTCATTCTCTGTGTCAAATAAATAAATAAAATCTTTTTTAAAAATAATGAAAGCTGGAAATAATAAAAATATTCCTCAGAGAAAAGTAGATGAATAAATTAAGGTATATATTATAGACTATCATGCAAATTTTAAAAAGAATAAATTTATTTTTTAAAAAGATTATAATTACCATAAATGACAGATGAAACATATGTATTCTTTGTGCAAGTGAACCCTATCAGATTCTGGTCTAGTCAACACCTGAGATTAAAGTCTTTTATAAAGAAAAGTCTCATGCAAAGGTACTGGGATTAATGGTCACAGGAGAGACTTCTCTTACAAAGTGGGATATAGTAAGAGCACTAGATTAGGAGTTCAGAGATCTGGGTTCTAGTTCTAACTCTACTAACTAGGAAAATTGGCAAATCATTTCAGATTCCTAGGTCTCAGGTGTCATGGGAAGCATAGGTTCTTAAAAAATTGCATGTCACAATCAGACCCCTCTAAGAAAATGGTGAAAACCATGAAACTTTTCCCTACAAAAAAGATACATTATATTTAGTACCTCATTTAAAGAAGGTTAGCTACTACATTTCCAAAAGGGTATAATAGCAATCCTCATAGTACTTATAAAATGTTTCCAAGATGAAATCAATTTACGGACTTGAAATATACTGTACATGTACACACATACATACATACATACATACATACAGAATTATAGAATTCTGAGAAGTAAATTTAAAGATGAGGTTGCAGTCAAATTTTGTGTAGAAAACAGTCTTATTTAAGTAAATTGGTTTCCATAGCCCCCACAAAAAATGTCTTTTCACTGCTTTGATTTAAAAATATCTAACAACCCTTCACGGCTTTAACGATAAAACCCAAACTCCCCATTCTGGCATTTCTGATCTGGGTTCGACCAACATTTCAGTCTCTTATAACTACTTTTTCCCCGCACTTCCCTCCCCTTCTTTCTCTTACCTCAAGTTTCTTGCCACACTGAAATTCCCACCAGTCAGTCCATTGGGATTTTTGTGCTACATTTACCAGATCACAGTAGATCATACAATGGGACTCTGCCTTTGTACCTGGTATTCCCTCTGCCAAGAACACTTCCTTCCCCCTCATTCACCTGGTTATCTTCAAGATCAGCTCAAATGCGACCCACACTACTTGCTTGCTTTTGAACACCCCTCCATTCACCAATCAGAAGATCCAGCAACTCTTTCCCCAGGGAACAAAACATTATACTCACAATTCTACAACGGGACCCACCCTGCTCTATTGTAATTTATATTTTTTCATGTTCCTCTCTGCTATTAAACTGTGAATTTCTCAAGAGAAAGGAGTACATCTAGTGTTTGTACTCCCAGTATATCAATGGAAGGAATACAAAGAAGAGAGGAAAGAAGTTAGGGAAGAGAATTGCAAGGAATGACTGCTGTTTACTGGGAGAAGGAAGAACCTCAGAACAGATTAGTAGTACCTGAATTCAAATCCAGCTCGTGCTCCTTACCTGTACTTATCAGGTATGTAACCTTTGGCAAATTACTTAACCATTCAGGCCACACATAATTCATCTGTAAAATGTGAATAATGTCTATTCCTTAAGTTTGTTTTGAGACTTAAATGTGATAATGGATAAAGTATGATCACAGGGTAAGTGTACAATTAAAATAGCTGTGTTATATTATGATAGGTGCTAGTGGGGAATCTATAACCTCTAGCAAGGTTCTGATTACATTATCTAAAGGCCCAGTAAAAATAAGGTAATCCTTTCTGAACTTTCATTAGAAAGACCAGACTATCAACATCTCTAAGTCAGTTTGTAGTTTTTACAAAGTCAGTATCTAAGCTATGTTGTCCAATATAATAGCCTCTAGCCACATGTGGTTATTGAACATTTGAAATGTGGTTAGTGTGCCTGAGAAGCTACACTGAACTGTAATATAAGTGAGCAACAGATATGGGGTTATGAAGATTTAGGGAAAAAAAGTAATATAAATACTCACTAATAATTTTTATATTGATTACATGTTAAAATGATAATATATTAGATGCATGTGTTGAGTTAATAAAATATAGTATTAAAACTAATTTTACACATTTCTTTCTACTGTTTTAATGCGGCTATTAGAAAACTTTAAAATTATACATGTGTTCATTAAACAAAATTAGTCTCAAAATACCTGCGTCAAATCTCATTACATGAATACCAGTCCATCTCAGTATATATCCAAAGCAGTATTTGTGCTTTGTTCTGAGGGTACATAAAAAGTTCTGCCCGTCAGGAATCAATCTGGTGAAAGGGCCACATATATGAGCATGGCACAACATGTTAACAAGCCAATCCATGACAACAAGGTCGTCAACCAGACATATGATGCTGATGTTTAAAAGCAGGTATTAGGGTTGAAAGGTATGCCCATACAATTGTATTAGACACTATGGCTTAAATTTTCTCAGGAATCACCAATTAAACCCCAGTGCTGATTAGAAATGTGTATTTTGGATGTTTCCTACACATAGAATACTATCTACAAGAAGCAGGTCTTTAGCAATCTGATTTTTTCTGTGCCTTTTCCTCAAAAACAGCAATTTTCATTAAAACAATGCTATATAAAACATGCTCTGCTATAATTATAGATAGCTAATAGGTAGCTAATATCTATTTCTTACATTAGAACATAAAGACATAAATTAGATCAAAAGTTAAAAGTAGTATAAGCCCCTAAATCCAAGCTAACCAGCTCAATCACTTTTCTCTCTCATTACATAGCTATCCCAAAGTATAGTTCATCCCTACTTTCTTCTTTACCCTGTTCTCTGGTACTTATCAAAGTGCATTTATTAACTGTCTACTATTTTAATGGAGTATTCTTTTATGAAATTGATCTCTCGAGTAAGATGGGAAACTGCTTTTCAATTTCTTACTTTGAAAAGATGATAGACACTTCAAATATACTAAAGTGGTTAAAATAAAAAATAATGATTATGCCGAATGTTGAGGATGTGGAGCTACTGGAACTCTCATACATTGCTGCTGGGAGTATAAAACAGTACAATCACTCTGAAGAATTATTTGACAGTTCCCTCTAAAGTTAAAAAATATTTATCTTGGGATTCAGCAATTCAATTGCCAGGTATATACCCAAGAGAATTAAAAACTTATGTCCATAATGTACTTATATACAAACATGTTCACAGTAGCTTTACTTATAATGGCAAAAATACATAAATAACTGAGCAATAGTTGTTTAAAGATTTTATTTATTTATTTATTTATTTATTTATTTATTTATTTGAGAGAGATTGAGATTGAGAGTGAGAGCGGGGAAAGGGGCACAGGGAAAGAGAGAGAGATTGAATCCCAAGCAGACTCTGCACTGAGTGAAGAGCTCAACGTCAGACTCAATCTCATGAAGATCATGACCTGAGCAGAGATCAAGTCAGATACTTATCTGACTGAGCCACCCAGGCAGCCCTCAAGCAATAATAAATGGACAAAAATGTTATGTTGTATTAATAGAAAGCAAAACTATACAAGGAAGAGGAATGAACTACTAATGTTTGCAATATCAATGAACTCAAAAGCATTATATAGAGCAAAATAAGCCTGACACAAAAGCATATATTCTGCATGACTCTATCCAAATGAAGTTCTAGAAGAGGCATGACTAACTTATGGTGACAAACAAAACAAAACAAAACAAACAAAGAAAAAAACCTGAGGATTATGTGTGAGGTGATTGGAAAAAAGCATCAGGTAATTAGAGTGAAGTTTTGGGTGGTGCTTTCATGAGTATTTGCAATTATCAAAGCTTACTGAACCAAGCACTTAATACTTATACATTTTATTGTATGTAAATTATATCTCAGCTATTGCTTAAGATTCATTCTAAAATTCTCAGACTCCTATAATGGATCTATTTTTTAACAACCAAAAGTGATTCCCTACATAGGTGGTTTATTGCCCTCTCTTTGAAAAGCACTGTGAGGGAATTAAACTTGTCCTTTTCCTATTACACTCCCCCCCAATAATAAACAAACAAACAATAACAACAACAAATAAAATAGAGCTTTAACCATGATCTAGGCATTTGTACGTACAACAGCGCAGAGATGACTAGAGAGAATAAGCCACTCAATACATCAGCTAAACTGTAGATCCCAAACCTCAGTGTACTTCAGAATCACATAGGAAACCTTATCAAATAGGTTCCATACTGAAACATATTGAAATAAGAAAGCAGAATCTTTTAGTGATAAGCCCAGAAATCCATATTTTTAAAAGATCCTCCATGAGATTCAAACGAGCAAACTTATTTAATAAAGATTGACCCAGACAATAAGTACTCACTAAAGGAGAGATCAAAGTATGATGTAATTAACTGTATTTTCTCTTTATCTCAAAAAGATTTTCAAGGCCCAATTTTTCATTCTCAATTTTTCCAAATGTAATGCAAAATATTTGCATTATTTTATTCTTTAACCAATAGGGGCAATGTTTTATAGTAGAATGACCTAAGAATCTGAAACCGGGTGGATTTGAGTTGAAATTCTAGCTGTTTCCAATCATGTGACATTGGGCAAGTCATTTATCCACTTTCAGCCTCAGATTCTACCTTGGCAAAAATGGAGTTATTGTTATTGCTGTGATATAATGAATATGAAAGCACCAATACACAGTATATAAACAATAAATACTTCATTTCATCACCAAAAATGCTGAAACGAGATTTCCATATTTTATTTAAAAAAATGGGAAATCACCTAAATTTGTAATGGAATAGATTTATATGCTATTCCTTCTTAAAAATCATAAAGTTCTAGTCTATTATCATTATTATTAAAGTCCAGTGGCATCGCATGTATTCCTTGTCATCAAAAAAACAAAAATCAAGAATTCACTTATGTTATTTCAATCTCTTTTGGGCAATGTTTTTTCAAAGCTACCATTATCATAGTTCTAGTAGGATAATTCATTATCTCATCATTGACTGGACATTTCATCAAACACATTTCACTGTTGAGACAACTTGTCAGTGGTATTCAATTTGCTGTCTCATCAGCAATATAGTGTATAGTAATTAAATTTTTATCATGACAACATTTCATCCCTATTGCTCATGCATAATTCATATTTTATATGTCAAACATCAACCACACATATATTGTGCTAATAAGCATGGAAAATAGAGTTTACTCTCTCAAATATCTTTTTAGAATCTACAAACAATGGCATTCATTTTTTTTTTTAGTTTTATTTATTTATTTACAAGAGAACACATGCGTGAATGGAAGGAGGGGCAGAGAAAGAGAATCTCAAGCAGACTCCATGCTGAGCGCAGGGCCCACTGAGGGCTCAGTCTCACAACCCAAGAGATCATGACCTGAACTGAAACCACTGCATTCTTTCTCTAGGGGCAGAGCTAGCCAAAGGCACAAGTGAGAAATAGAGCCCTGCCTCCCCAGCCTACTTCCCAAGGATCCTCTTACCATCCAACCTATCCAAATCATGTTCAACAAATTCCCTCTAAAGTCCTAATAATGGAAAAAAAAAAAAAAACCCACAATTGGAAGTCCTATTCATCTTTTAAGCTTTAGCTCAAGCAATACTCCACCCTTTGTACATTTTTTAATTTCCTCAGTAGTAGCACCTAAGCTACTGATTTATAGATTGGCCTTCCCATTATTCTTTTAGTTACTTGAGGGTTAGTTCAAGCCCTTTTTTTAATTGTCGTTTTCTCAGTTATTAGAACAATACTTGGCACATAGACATTAAATTTATTAAATTGAAATGGATCAATTTCATATCCTAAAAGAATGTTTGAATTTTGAAAGAAACATGCAAAGAATGCAAACTTATATTCCACACACACATATCTTGGCACCTAGATTAAGGATATATTTATAAATGGGGTAGAGAGTAGAACTTCACTAACACTATTCAAATCATATCAAACGGTAAATGAACTGTTTTACTCACTCTCCTATCTCTCCAGCCTCATCTTTACCTCTAGACTTCAACCAAAGTTTTCGCTCTACCTTACTACTCTGCCATTCCCTCTGCATCTGATAAACTGCTTCCTATCCTTCAAAACCCATCTCAAAAGTCTCCTCCTCCAAAAAGCCATCTCTGATTACCTTACATTCACCACCTCTTCTGAATTTCCACAGTACTCTCTTTAACCACTAGTAATGAAGTGCCTACTGTGTGCATTGTATTAGACATTTTTAAATTGACTTTTTTTTTTCTTGTAACAACCATTCTGAAAAAAGTGGAGGCTCAGTAACCTACCAAAGGTCACACAGGTAGTAATCCACAAGACAAGAATTCAAACTAAACTCTCTGACTCCAAAGCATATATTTTCCCTGAATCACATAGATTCTGAACAAATGTCTGAATGAATGATGACCTTGGCAAAGAATAGCATATTTTCATGAACACACAAGTGACTAAGATAAATAAATTCCAAGTTTTACCTTCCTCTTTCACATTTAATATTTAATATATTAGAGCACATTAAGATTCCTATGTTAAGATAACTAAGGCATGTGGCAAAGAACACATCACAATTTGACTGTAATCCCCTCAGAATCATGACAAAGATCTCCTATTGTAACTGAGCATTTTACAATGCAGCTTTGCAATCAAAACCCCAGTGTTAAGCCAGACTCATTATATGTTATTTCCATTTAAGCCCATTCTGATCACATTTTCCTTGGTTATCAGCCCCAGTGGTCCCAACAGGGAACTATAACATGCATAAAATGTCTGCTGAGCCAGGTTAAATGAATTTCAGTTAAGAGACTAATATTATTAACATTATGTGATGATTTGCAATCATTAGTCAAATAAGATCAGTTACCAGAGGACCAAGGAGGTCTTAGTAAGAGGTGAACCACAAAATCAGCACACTCTCTGCTCAATGAGTTTATAACATTAATGGGCAATTGCCGATAAGGGTGGCACAGAAAGACTCTCCAGGGAGAGGTGAGAAGAGGAGGAGTCCTTTGTTCTTGTCCTTTATGAAAAAGGTTTATGTGAAAAACAAGCTCAAAAGCATTCCCTCATCTCTCCTCCCACAATACGTACATGACCTCTCTGCAAGCACACTGGGTTAATACATGGATATCGAAAGGCAGATGTGGTTCAGGGTTCTAAGTCCCTGAGGATTCCAGTCCTCAGTCTGTCACTAACTGATGCTGTGACCTTGGTCTCTATTCTTCTCCTAGAGTCCCTATCTCTTCACCCATAAAATTAAAAGATCACAGCAGCTCAATCTAAGGCCCTCCGGGAAACAGAGAGTTTTAGAACGGAGTGGGGTGAGCCTGGTGATGGGTATTAAGGAGGGCATGGATGACATGGAGCACTGGGTGTTATACACAAACAATGAATCATGGAACACTGCATCAAAAACTAATGACGTACTATATGGAGACTAACATAACACAATTTTTTTAAAAAAGACCCTTCCCACTCTAAAACACAATGCTCTATCATTTTTGTAAAGATTTTATTCATTTATTTGACAGACAGAGAGAGAACAAGGAGGGGCAACAGGAGACAGAGAAGCAGTCTCACCAATGAGCAGGGAGCCCGAGGAGGGGGCTTAATCCCAGGACCCTGGGATCACAACCCGGGCTGAAGGCAGACATTTAACTCACTGAGCCATCCAGGTGTGCCCTGCTTTATCATTGAATACAAATACCTCCTGAGTGAAGTTCAGTTTTCTACACTGCCTGTTTTCAAACTGAAATCAGTGTTGGCAGCCTACCCCAGCATCGATCTTTCTGGTACTAGGCAAAGGTGCTGGTACAAGAAGGCAGAGAAGACCAAGGAGCAGAACTATTTTTATAATTTTGATTAAATGTCTTCAGTACTTCTCTTCACTTATGGCATAAAGGAACTGGTCCCTTAACTGAAATTCATTTATGTGGTCTAAAAGGCCCTTCAGGATGTGGCCTTCCAATACTTCTCCGATTTCATCCCCTACCTCCTCCCCTCTCCCCCCACCACTCCTCTTCAGCCACCCTGCCCTCCTTGCTGAGCTTCCACCACACTGGGAAGACTTCTTTGAATCTTTTCCTCCCCACTTCCCCCCATGGCTGCCTAGTTTGCTCTCACTTCCTTCAGGTCTGTATTCAAAAGTCCCTGTCTCAATAAGGTCTGTCTTCACTACCATCTCCACCTCTACATTCCATATCCTCCATCCTTCCTTTATTCTTTCCTTTGAGCGTTGATCAATATCTAATTAATTATGTATATTGGTGATTGCCTGTCTTCCCCAGTGGAATGTAAACTCTGTAAGGCAGAGGATTTTTGGTGTTTTTACTTCCCTTCCATATTCCCAGTGCTTGCCTACTGCTTGGGGGACAAAGGAATTAAACTCCTTTTACTGAAAGTTTTTTTATATCTCTTCCCTCTTTTTTTTTTTTACTCTGTCTTGCTATAGTCACTTCTGTCTCCAGAGAGTCCTTTAAAATTCCCCTCTATCCATTCAGTCATCCAACCTTTATCTTCTTTATGCTACATTCTTCTACATTATAATATGTGATACACATTCTATCTTGCATTGTAGTTATTAATGAATATGCCTTATCTCTCTTGCTGAATTCCAAGTGTCCTAAAATACAAAACTCTTGCCTGTATCCACCACAAGACCTAAAAGCTTGTTTTATATAAAGTAGGAAATTGTGTAATTTTACTTATTAGAGGTTGTACCTTATTTGAGTTCCAGATAATTTCCTACTTATTTCAGTATAGCCAAATCCATTACAAAAAGACAAGGTTGGCCTGATTCTGTCTGTGGTTCTCAAGCTTCTCTTAACTCAGAGCTTATCTTAACTCAGAGCTGCACTCCACCACTGCATGGCAGGCTCATTACCAGCTGATGCCATCAACTGACTCAAAAGGGAAGGAGCAGTATTATAGCATCTGAAGGTGTGGCTGCATAATGGTCTAAGGAGGTATAACTTTGGGGTGCCTGGGTGGGTCAGTGGGTTAAGCCTCTGCCTTTGGCTCAGGTCATGATCTCAGGGTCCTTGTATTGAGCCCCACATTGGGCTTTCTGCTCAGCGGGAGTCTGCTTCTCCCTCTCTGTCTGCCTGCCTCTCTGCCTACTTGTGATCTTTCTCTCTGTCAAATAAATAAATAAAATATTTTTAAAAATTTTTTTAAATAAAAAAATAAAAATAAATAAAGAGGTATAACTTCAAGCAGTTGGAGGAGAGACATAAGGCTCTGAGAAGCCCAGAAATACGTCCAAAAGTACACTGGT
Organism: Enhydra lutris kenyoni; assembly: GCF_002288905.1. NCBI lineage: Eukaryota > Metazoa > Chordata > Mammalia > Carnivora > Mustelidae > Enhydra > Enhydra lutris. The sequence continues at coordinate 15,027,997 of NW_019154121.1, read as the reverse complement.
TGCTGGGGAAACAGTCCTGGCAGATAGGTTAGCTAAACCTGAGACCATGGGAGGTGGCTTGGAAGCACCAGAAGAAAGCATGGTTTTAAGCAGACCAAAAACCCTTCAAATAAGAGGCTTCTCTTAAACAAAGTGAGTAAGAAAACAGAAAATAATCCTAATACATTTCCACCACATTAACCCCTGTAATTAGCAAACACCATCAGTACTATCACCACCTTATATAAAGCAGAAAAATAAATCAAAAAAAAAAAAAAAAGATGAGGAAAGGAAATACTGATAAAAAGATGGAGAAGGGAATGAAGAAATGCTAAGGAAAGGGAAGGAGAGTGATAAGTCAGCATCTGGAATTACAGATTTCAATTCATAAAGCCCTGAGTCTGCATTTGCATTTTTGTATTTTTGTAAACACACACACATTCTGTCTCTCCTACACATACACACGTACATTCTCTTTGTCTCTCATACACATACACACACATGCATGCATGTGCACACACAGGCACAGTTTACTTTATGAGATGTCATGAGGGCAGAAGCATGGTGGAAAGACAATGGATTTTAAGTTAGGAGTCTTCCTGGATCTAGTCCCATTTCTATCTCTCATCAAAACTGATTTGCTGATCATCAAAAACAGACTGTACTAACTTACAGGAAAATAACCATTAATGTCAGAAAAAGTGTAGAGGACAAACAAGCCTGTGACTGAGTAAATCAATCTAACCTGAAAATCTTAGCAATCAGGCCTTCAAGAGTAACAAAAACAATGATCTGCATTTCTGCATCTGCTCTCAAAAAATTTCAAAGCACACATACCTGTGATCTCTTTATTTTCTTCTTTACAACCTTTATGTATCTAAGGAATTGAGAAGTTAAATGCCAGGGTCATAATGCTAATTGATGATTTGCATCTCAATGTTCTTTCTATTAAATAGCAGGGAGAAAAGCTGATCAAATAGAAGACTTCTCTCACTAGACTACCTCAATTGTCCCTTTGGGTCTTCAAGACCAGAAATTAGCAAGTAACATGACAAAGTAAGGTGAAAATTGCTTACTGCCCTCTCTACCAAAGGGGAGTAGGCAGGCTTTGCTTTAATTATGTAAAGTAGATACCTGATTTAACTTCCTGCTTTATTTCATTGCTGTCTGGATATTTGCTAATTTTTTATATGACCTCATAAGGAGGGAATGAAGAAAAAAGGAAAGAAAAAATGCAAATAAATGTAGAAATAATAGAATTTGGCACAACGATCCCACAAAGTCTCTCAGAGTGAAACTGTTTATACATCTGCGGTTGTCCTAAGAGGGAGTGTAGGGTCCTGCCTAGAGCAGAAGGATATAAGTGCAAGAGTTATAAGACTAAGGAAGGAAAGGGAAGACAATTCACACTACTGCAGGCCTCAGGTCATATTTCCTTTTTAAGTTCCCAAGTCTAGCTCAAGCCCCTCAGCAAAAGAGAAAATGAAATCTGCACCCCATTTGCTCCTTCTGAAAATCCATCTTGTCATAGCTTGGATTCAGGACCCTGCTAAATTCCATGATAGAACAAGAAAAGTACCCCAGCCGATAATGCTCACTCCTGTGCCCCACTGCTACCTCCATAAAAGTGGAATGTGGAGAGTCCCCATCTTCCCAGTCTCTAGCATCTGTCATCTCCTTCTACTCCCACTATTACCTCTCCAGCTCAGCTCTGACCTTTGCTATTGGAGTAGTCTCATGGCTCTTCTAATTTCCTGAAGTCTCAGTCCTTCAAATCCTTTCTTTACACTATTTCAAAATTCACATTCCTAAAGTATATAGCTGATCCCTACCACACTCTGCAAAATCCTCTCAAAATCTTCCAACTGCATAAAAAATAAGGTTAAAATTCCACCCTAACCATCTCTCCCTATATCTCCCTGCCTATCATTATGGAACACTTCACTGTGGCCTAGCAGATTCAAAAACCTGACTTGTATCTTCTCACCTATCACCATGCTTACCCTTTTCCTTGGACCTAGAATATCTTCCCCCAATTACTTATTTCCCATCCTTGTAACATTTTTCCCCTCTCATCTGAAATTTTACCTTGATCCTAAGAATTTCCTGTGCTAGTATCTAAAACTTCCTAGCTACAGATGACAAAGTTGGTTCAGCACTTTGGAAAGTCACATAAAAGTATCTTTAAAATTTGATGAGGGGCACCTGGGTGGTTCAGTCAGTTAAGCATCTCAAGTTCCTGATCTCAGGGTGGTGAGATCAAATCCCACATTGGATTCCATACTTGGCTCAGAGTCTGCTTGAGATTCTCTGGCGTTCTCTCTCCCTCTGTCCGTCCCCTCACTCTTTCTCTCTCTCTCAAATAAATAAATAAATAAAATCTTTAAAACTTGTTGAACAGAACTTCACAAATTAGGAAACTTCCTTTCTTTCCTTCTTTAAATAAGACTAAGAAATACTCTATAATAAATATTCAGTGACTAAGAGATCTGTGGCTAAAGTGTTTCAATTCCCCTTGCCTGGCTGTTCTGAATGGTAAATCTCTTATAAAAAAATAGAGAGGTTTATGGGTAAGACAAATTGCTCTATAATAATTTCTACAATGAGAACGTCTCTAAGTCAGATCTAACTGCAAATATCAATTCCATGTGTATTTGTATTTTGAAGGACCTATCACAGTGACCTATTTTTATAGTGGAGACTGAGTTAAGAATGTGAATGCTTTTGCAAGGAAATGAAATACAAACTCCAAGAATGGTATTGGGAGCAATGAATAAATCAAACATTATTTTCTGTAAATACAGGTTCATGATACAAGCCTGCTGTAATATATGCATATTTTTAAAATATTTTTTTGTATATGTTTGATGCTGTAGGTCTGTTGCTCATATATGAAATTTATTAACAAGTTCAGTCTTTATAGTGGTATTATTGGTGGTTTATTATTATTTACTGATGGTTACTGATGAAAATAAATTAAAAATATAAGTGTTTCTTGAATCCTGTGCAATTTTTTTCTCAAATGCTTTCATTTCATTCATTCAACCACCATATATAAAGAACACATTCTAGGTGCCAAGGACTTAAAATATAAAGAGAAACAAAATATAGTGTCTGTCCTCAAGGATCATAGAGGCTGGTGAAAGAGAAGGACAATTAAACAGATCAATGATATAAAAATAATCTAAAAGTTTAAAAAAATGAAAGTAAATTTAAAAAGCAGTCACACTGTAATTCTTTTAAAAAGAAAGGCAGTGGAATAACATAGGATCATAACACTAGTAGTCTTGATCTCTTCAGACTTTACGTTCCTAATAATTTTCAGCAATGGAAGAAAATAACCCTTCCTAGTCATGGAAAGAATAAAGAAGGTGACCTGAAAGAATTCAATAGGTTTACAAATCCAACAGTGAGGCTGAAGACACATTTAATTCATTAATATATTTTTGTTGTTGTTCATGTATTTATGTCTCTACACAGGTTTTTGACCAGAAATTTTGTGCCAGACTTGTGGGTAATTATGAAGGATTCAGAGGTCAGTTTATTCAGGTTTTCTATCTCAAGTTATCTATTTATTTATTTTTAAAAATTTATTTGAGAGAGAGAGGAGAGAGCGCTCAAATGAATGACAGAGGGGAGGGGCTGAAGGAAAGAGAGAAAATCTCTAATGGACTCCCCGTGAGCACAGAGCCCAATTGAGGACTCTATCCCACAACACTGAGATCACGACCTGAGCCAAAGTCAAGAGTCAGGTGCTTCACCGACTGAGCCACCCAAGTGGCCCTCTACCTCAAGTTATTTAAAGTCTTAAACAACTTCATGTTGATTTTCATGGCATTAGAATGTTTGGAAAATGGGAACCAAGCTCATTTGATTTAGGCAGATGCTGAATAGAAAAATAAAACACAGAATCTTAGAGTTTGTCACCTAGCTGAGAAGCCTTCTCAGGATTGAAATATCTGTTATAATAATTCATATTTGTACAATGCTTCATAAGAATTTTCAAATACTTTTATTTCTTACTATTCCAACAATAATGTGATATTAGTAAAGTGAATATTAACTTTAAAAGGAGAAGACTAAGACTCCAAAAGATAAAATTGCAAGGTTTAAAAAGAAGCAGAACTGTGATGTGAACTCAGACTCAAGATTCCAATTCAATGCATGTTCTACTACCACAAAATCCCTTAAGTGTGATACCTTTTAAATGGTTATATTTCAGATCCCACCACCCAGCATATCTCACTCCTTCTCTTCCCCACCCCCTTCACACACATGCACACACACGCACACACACAATCTTTAAAAAGTGAAATTTTCACCTTAATTTCACTAAAAAGTGAAATTCTGAATTGTAAGTCATTATAATGACTCCCATTTTTTAAAAATGACATAGCTTTGTATAACAAGGAAGGTTCCCTCCTTTCCTATCCTTGTCCAGAACCAGGCAACTAAACACCAACATCTGTAGAATCCCAGGTCTTTAAACTACCAGTTGATTTCCACAAGATTATCCTGTCCTATCTTAGGATCATCATTATGTCTCACCTGGATTTTTACAGGTTATTTCTACTGCCACAATCTTCAAAAGCAACCCCTCCACCATTAGCTACTACAGCAGAATTCAACTTTCAGAAGCTTCCCAAATGATGCCAAATTCTCTCCTGCTTCTGCTCCTTTGTACACATTTTCCTCTGCCTACAAAGCTATTCCCTTCTCCATCCATCTGGCTTATTCAGAAGTTACCACTTCAGAAAATCAGAAATTTTCTGATCCTCCATTCCCCCAAGCTAGATTGATTAAATGCTCTTTTTCTGTGCTCTTTGAGCTTAATTCTTTCATAATGCTTTTATTATAATAATTTCTATTTACTTCTTGGGTTCTGCCAGTAGCCTATGAACAACTAGAAGACAGAAAGAACTGGGTCATTTATCATCACCTAACACAGTCTGATGCTCAAAAACTGTTTGCACAATGAATCAATGGCTGAATGAATGAGCTCAATTTCTACGTGTACTACTTTCCTTGGGATGCCATAACAAATTACTGCAAATTTGATGGGGAAAAGAAAACACAGAAATTTATTTCTCGCAGTTCTAGAGGTTAAAAGTCCTAAGTCAGTATGTCAGCAGGACCATTGTCCCTTTAAAGGTTCTACAGAAGGATCCTTCCTTGCCTTTTCCTAGCTTCTGGTTATTACTGGCAATCCTTCATATTCTGTAACTTGTAGACATGTCATCGTGATCTCTGCCTCTGTCATCACATGGCATTCTCCCTGTGCATCTGTTTCCAAATTTCCCTCTTATAAAGACATCAGCTATTGGATTAGAGCCTACCCCAATCCAGTATGACCTCATCTTAACAAGATTACATCTGCAAAGACCCTATTTCCAGTTCTCAGTGGATATGAATTTGGGGGAAATGGTACTTAGTCTAGTCTACTAAATTACAACTGCAAAGAGAAAATTTTTTTGAAATTCTACATCTGGAGCACAGTACCTAAGCAACCTGCCCAACCACATTTGATCTGACATATGGGTCAGAGCCTTACTTATGAAACAGAAATCTACCACAGGAAATTACAACTGTTTTTTGTCCTAATTTGGAGAGTTCATTCACTCATTCATCAAACATTTACTGAGTGTCTACGACATGTCAGGCACTGTTCTAAATGCTAGGGATACAGCAGCAAACAAAGCACAGAAAAATCTCCGCCATTATGAAGTTTATGTCAAGAGGTCAGAGGAGACAGACAATGAACAAAATAAATAAGAAAACTGCTCATGGTGCCACATTTTGGTAGTGCAATGAAGAAATACTAAGCAGGTAGTAGGGATAGGAAAGTTGGGTGGAGTGACATGCTGCAATATTCAACGAGGTGATTAAACAAGGCTTCACCAAGAAGGTGATATTTAAGCACCTGAAGGAGGTGAGAGAGGTAGCTTTAAGGATATTTGGAGAATATAGTCTAGACAGTAGAAATAGCAAATGCAAAACCCCTAGCATAGGAGTATACAGCAAGTAGGCCTGGGTGATGAGTACAGAGAGGAGGGGAGACCAGTAAGAGATGAAGTCTTAGGGGTAATTGAGTACAATGGAGAGAACACAGCGATCTTCCTTTCCCGGACATCAACTCAGTGGTCATTGCAAATCACTCACATTCCTAGTTTTTACAGAAGGAATATTTTGAGTTCTTAGGAAAATAAATGTCACCACATCAAATAGGAGGAAATAATCTTATTTCACAAAACTGAAAATTCTATGTTCATTAAATATAAAAATTCAAAGTTTTTTTGTGTCCTTCATCTCTTTGCCTTATCATTAGGAAATTTAAGACAACGTAACTATCTGGACTATAATAATTTTTTACTTTTAGGTAAATCATCTTTCTATCATTTAAAAAATTACTTTCTAGGACACCATATCAGTCTAGTTAAGAAGCTTGAATTATCTCAACTTGTCTTGTCAAAATGACCATCAAATTCTTTTCCTTAAACAAAAAGCTGATTTCCTGATTCCTTTCAATCTTCTCTAAATTTTCAGGATACTGTTAGATTCTTATCTGGTGCCACCTCATGGGAAAATTTAATAGAAAACTGTGTATTTAATAAAAAGTCAAAATCTGTTTTTATGGTGATCTCGAGCTTACAAAATCCTTTCCTTTGGTAACAAACTACTAAGGTAGTTTGTTAGGTAGTTTGTAAGGTAACAAACTAAGAAAACAATGTTCTAAGCACATACATGTTTCATTTCATCCTTACATCAATCTCCTGAAAAAAGAATTATGATGTCTATTTTTCTGATGAGGAAACTGAGGCTCAAAGAGAAGTAATGATCTATTCAAGGTTATATCTAGTGGCAGAAGTCTTGACTAAGATAAAATTATCTTCAAAGCCTTTGCTCTGAAACTTTGGGCTCTTAAGCTTCCTTCCTATTTTTATCTCGTGCAATTCTTCCCACAACCCTATGAGTTCACATTGTATCCCAAATGCCCAGCACACATCTTCGAACAGGTTAAATCATATGCCCTACATCACATAGCTATTTAGTGACAGATTCATCCACTCATTTATCCATTCATTTGTTCAACAAATATTTATAAGGTACCTACTCTTCTAGGCACATACATAGTGAAAAGAACACCTACTCTTTGGGAACCTGGTCTGAAGAGACAGTCTTACAATGCTTATGAGCCAATCAGTAAAATGATGACATTATCTCATTTAATATTCATAACGGCCTTATGAGGTGACTTCTTAGATAAGGAAAGTGAGCCCCAAAGGAATTAATTGGACCAATGTCCCCAGTTTGTAAGAGGGTGAAATCAAGCTTTGAACACAGGTAATCTAACTTCCGAGCTTGGCTCTTAAGTACAAAGTCATATTCATTCTAGAAATAGAAAAGAAAAGAGGCAGGCAGGCAGGAAGGAGGGAAGGGAGGGGGAGGGAGGAATGAAGTAAAGTAGAGAGGAAAAGGAAAGAAAAAAAGAAGACTGGCATTATATGATTAAAGTTCTGATATGAATTCAATGCTGAATTTACTGCTGTTTTCATTGCACCATAATACCTTTTAATATTTTTTCATGCTGGTCCTATGAGCAGCACCCCTGGAGATCCAACAGTAAACTCAAATAGGAGGGTCAAGCTAGCTCATAAGTGACATAAGCATCAGCAGACACCATTTTTACCATTCTGCTCCCCTCAGCAGTTTGTGAAAACCTTGAATACAGCACAAGTTGGCATTCCAGACTTCTCAGTGCTGGCACAGATAGGTAACTATTCCAAGCCTGGAAACTAAAGAAGAAGCAGTCAAGGAAGGTAAGAAGGCCAGACAGGCAAGACTCAGTATGTCATGCAAATCTAATGGCAAGAAAGGAGATTTGTTGTTAAGTTTAAGAATAAAATCAGCATCTATTATCTACAAACCCTTAGAAGTAGCTGAATAACTATTTATAATTTTCAAGGATACAGGAATAAACAGCAATGCCATAAGACTTTCTAATCTTGAGAAAGCAAGAACCACCTGCATCAAGCTGGTTTTTTTTTCCTGGGAGACACAAAGATGAGAGAATGACAGCATACCAGAAACAAAATGACAAATAAATAAAATCCATGATAAGAGTCTAGAATACAGAGGAAATTATACCGTAAGCCTTACTAAAACATCTGGACCATTTCATGGACACCATCAAGAAAATTTAGAAACAGTTTGGATGTTGAGAGTGGAATACGGGTAGAGGCTGGGAGAACACTGACAATCCTCAAGCCACACCAAAAAAGAAAAAAAAAGTTCTCAGTAATATGTGTCTTAACAATCCTACTCAAGACAAATCACTCAGCTACCATTATGACCAGAGAGCATACAGAGGTTATGAACAGGATTGCCAGACAGACTGCATAAGTTTGAAACCTAGTTCCACCACTTAAAGAATGTGACCTTGACAAATTATTGAATCTCTTCATAACTTAGGTCCATTATATTCAAAGTCGGAAAAATTACATTATTCATCTCTCAGTTTTGTTGTGAAGGTTAGATAAAATTAATCTCTGTACAAACATTTAGAAAACTGCCTGACACATAGACAGTGCTATATCAGTGTTTGAGATTATTACACTCCCAGAAGCCCGTCCAACCCATATGAATTTCTAGAGCCACAACTGCTCCGAGGACATAATAATTGATGTAAGTCAGCTGTGGGGTAGGAAGCAAAAGGGGAGAGGAGAAGAGCTTTCACATTCATGATAAGAGCAGGTTTCATGTTGTTTCTAAACATACTTTATATTCTTTCAAAGACAGGAACATTATTGTTTAAACTGACAATACTTTCTCCTTCTCTCCGCTTTCTGTTTTTGAGCCCTTACCTCTCTGCCAGTAGGATGTGGGGGAAAGTTGACCAGGTCATTTGTAGTAGCTGCACTAATTAGAGATTCTCCAGGTAAAATTCTATTATGGTCCAGATTATTTAAACTTAATGAAGAAGAAGAACTAGGATCAAATATTAGCAGGAAATGTTGCTAGAACACATTTTCTAAAACATGACATAAAAGCTTTTATCAAAACCCTTTACAACTGAATTCTTATTTCTGGGTGATGAAATTATGAGTGATTTACAATTTCATCTTTTTATTTTTTTGCATTTTCAAGAATTGACAATGAACATAAATTGCTCTTATGATCAGTTAAAAAAAACAGTTACAAATCTTAAGGAGTTGAAAAGAAAAAGATACAAAAAATTTTTTATCTATGATTAACACAATCATATAATAAGCAAATAATGTTTATAGAAAGTACTGGAAGGAAAAAAGTATCTACAATTATTTTCTCAATAGACAATATTAGCCTATCTTTTATTTTTCTTTATCTTCCAAATTTTCATAATGAACATGTGGTACTTTCATTAGGGAAGTATAGCAATTAATTATAATTAAAGCATAAAACTTCAAGCAGATTAATCTCAGGTGTTTGAAATTCAAGACTGTTTTTCTTCTTGCCTGAATTAGGCTTTAAACTTATTGGAAATTTATTTCCTGCTCAAACTATAAATGAGAAGAAAGTAGGCAAGGGAGGAAAGAGAGATTGTCATGCAATGATAGAGTGAGAAAGTAGTTATTTATAGTTTCCACACTCTTCTAGGCTTTCAGCACTGCCCAGCAATCCTTTTAGTTGTCTAGTCAGCTACTTTTCCCACACCCTAAAGTGGCTATTAAAAACTTTCATTGCTCTCTTCAAGATCCTTTCCCAGCCCACTCTCTCTCCACAGAAGACCTTGCTTCCTACCTTATTGAGAAAATAGCAATCATTAAGCACAAACTTCCTTACCTCTTATCCCCTAGTTTCCATTGCAACCTGACTCATATCTTAAAATCTTAACCCAAGCTTATCTTCTCTCTTTCAGGGAGGGAGAATTAGGTATTCTTCTTTCTTTCCAAGGTCATCTCACCTTTTATGCTCCTGGTCCCAATTTTTGTACCTCCCCCACGTATGACCTTAGTGCTATCCTCTACTGATTCCTTCCATTCATATCATCTCTGAGTTCTGTTTCCTTCTCATGTTACTGCCTCTTTCCTTTTCTTCTGTTTATTTAGTAACCCAAAGCAATTCGACATTGATTTGGGTCAGATATTACTACACTGCTACCCCAGAAGTGATCTTAAAATATCCCTCTATCTTCTTCAACTTCCACCTTTAAATTTGGATTCCTGTTTCTCTATCTCAAAATACAACCTTTCTTAGCTCCTAAACATATTCCTAAATATCTCCTCTTTGATATTTCATACATACTTATGGACAATATGTCCAATACTAGACTTATTCTCTCCACTATGGAACTTGCTCCCTCTTCTGTATGTTCTAACTCCTCAGTGCTATCACCAACCAGGCACACATTGTAGAAACTTCTGAGCCATCCATGCTTCATTGCTCATCTCCTTCATTCAGTCAAAAAATAATCCCCATAATTTCTATTTCTAAAATATTTCTTGAATTCAACTCCTGCTCTTCATATTCACCATGTTAGTTCAGGTCCTCTCATCTAAAATAACTTCTTGAATAGTCAAGAGACCTTTCCTTACTCATTTCTAATCCATTCTTCACATGGCTTCTAGAATTGTCTTTCTAAAGCATCATGTCATTGGTCTATTTTAAAACTTTCAATTGCCCCCTGTGGCTCAGAAAAAGTTCAAAGTCCTTATACTGCTTACAAGCCCTTCACAGTCTGGTCCTCATGTGTGTTACCAAATTCCTATCCCTTCTCCTCACAAATGCACCTTAAGATTTAACAGAACAAATAGTCTCCATGTCTTATGCCTTTCCATGTGGTCATTCCTCCATTTAAAATGATTTGTCTACTTTCTTCAGCTGCCAGGTTATTCTTACTCTAAGCCCATGTTTCTAAAATTTTACTATGCTTACAATTCACCTGGATATCTGGTTAAAATCAAATCCTGACTTCATAAGCCTGTGCTGGATCTTGGGAAACTGCATTTTCAACAAACTGTTAGGTAATACCTAGGAGTATTCATTCAATCTGAATGAGTATTACCCAGGAGTATTACCTAGGATCAGATTGAATGAATTCATATGTGAATAAATAAAGATAGAAATATTATCAAAACTAAGTTTCAATGGATTCAATAAATCTGTTTTAACACTAATCAAAACACAAATATTTATTGAAAATCTAAAATTATTATTCGTTTTTTGGTATCAAATTTTATAGCCCAGTGCTTGGCTTTTAGTAAAACCAAAGAGCATATTTATTAGATGGGTGACAGCTAGCTGGCTGGATGGCTACTTGGCTGGCTGGCTGGATGGATGGAAGGCTGAATGGATGGATAAATGCCAAAAATAAGAGGAAGGTTGTAAGACAAACCTACATGTCATGAATAATCATTCACAACAAATAAATCAACAAGAAGACTAACAATGTATTTATGAAAAATTCAGTGATTCATCTAAGTTTCATACTTGAATGTTTAGGATAAAACATTGAGATACAATAACAGAAAGTGAATGAATATACAATGAACACAAAAGATTGGAAAGGGAGTAGGCACATGGGAAGAATTGGTAACATAACAAACAAGGAGGCACGATGTATAGGAAAGAACAAGTCTTTTAAAGTGAATTCAAATTAAATACAATGGGAAAAAAAAGAGGATACTATTGTTTTTGAGTACTGAAAATCTTCATCTCATGATGTGAAATTCTGAAAACTTCCCAGATTGTAACCTATTTCTGTTCCCCTACTGAAAAAATAAAACTTACACCAAAGACTTTCATAGTGGAGTTATCAACTGAGGACTTGCCTGTGATAGTTAAAAAATAAGAAGCATGTACATCAGAGTTAAAATTCTTTGGTGAATCTTAAACCTTCTTAGCCAATGTTACATTTAGATATCTTGGCTTCTTTCTGAAGCTGCCGAAAAAGAATGGTGTCAGGGAGGAGAGTTAGAGGGGGAATGATTGCAAGTAAAACCCATTCCCAATGCCTGCCTTATCACAGAAGACCAAAGGCAAAGCTAGAAACAGGAATAAAACAGAAAAAGCATCTATAAAATAAGGTTGCTGGGTCAGCCTAGTGATAATCATTTGAAAATATTACCAGAAATCCTGAAGCCAAGTGAGATGATAAGCTAAGCTGTAAGTAGATATCAACAAAGTTATAAACAAAGACCATCTGTCTTTAATCTGAAGAAAAAGAAATTTTAATGAAGAAAAAATTATTATTATAAGTATTCCCATTGTAGTTTTAATGGATATTTTTGTTTTTCCATTAATTGTAAAAATAAATAATGATTATCTTCTTAGTCACTCATAGGATATATGAATATTTAAAAACAATATTTCAATAGGTGAATGTCAAAGATCTTCTGAATAGCTCAAAGGATCACTAACAGGGCACATAAAACCACTAACATAAATCTAGTACTGAAGATGTGCCAAAAAGTCGGCAAGTATTTTCATCTGCCTTGCATAATCTTTTTAGTTACCTTAAGGGATAAGAATGTCAATGTCTACACTGCAACCAGAGAGATGCCATAGAATATGTCAAATAATGTTACTTCTCTCCTTAAAACTCCCTCCAATAGCTTCCCATCTCATTCAGGAAAAGAAAAAAAAATCCAAGTCCATGTAGAAGCATTCACAAACCTACATAATGAAAATCCACACTACTTCTGTGGCCTCTTCTGCTACTACTCTGTCCCTCTCATTCTCCTCTAGCTACACTCTTATCTATTTCACACAGTTAGCTAATGTACTCCTGATTCATTCAGCACTTTTACAAGTTCTACCCTGAATGATCTTCTTCCAGTTAAATAAAAGTGCGACCTCACTCTTTCTAACTTTAAAAAATGATATTACAGAGATGCCTTACTTACCACTCCTTGATGACATTTCCCAAATCCTATTTTTATTTTTTTTTTTTATATTGCATTTATCACTGCCTGGCATACTTGGCATTTATTTGTTTATTTATTTTCTATTCTCCATCCCCTATCTCTCAGGAGGAATTTAATTCATTGTTATATCCTCAGGGCCTAGAACATAGTAAAAGCTCAGGGCCTAGTACATAGTAAAAGCTCAATAAACATTTATTGAATGACTAACTAGTAAAGGGTTAAATATGAGGAGATCACCAAGAGGGACTTGTGAGACTTGCTTTGTACCTGAGTGATTCCCTGTAGGAGGAATAAGAAGGTTGCTAGTGAGGAAAGGAGTTTTCACATGAAAGACATTTCCATGAAAGACATGCATGTGAATAATCAGAGCAGCAAACATGGTAGAAAACTTTTTTAAGGATTTTATTTATTTATTTATTTTTTATTTATTTATTTTTGCCCTGCAAATTCTAGCCACTTCAGCATCAATAAGTTCCAATATCACTTTCTTCCACTCTTTAACATTTTTCCTCTCTGCCAGGCAGAAAGATAAGATACAGATAAAACTACCCTGGTGTATTTTACTTCTTCAGAGATCACAATCTTGTATTATCTGTTGCCTAATACACCCCAAAACACTTGCTTTATGACTTTGCTCCAGTTTTATAGTTATTTATAAAACAAAAGTAAGTCTGATACTCATTATTGCATCACTTCTAAACAATATATCTTTTGAACTTACATTTTCATCAAAATCTTAGAGTCAAATTACCTTACTTAAATTTATGAAAAATGTTCACAAAATAACTTATTTGACAAAATGAGTTATTATCAAACCATCAGTAAATCATATTTACTTTCTTCCAGATCAAAAGCCTAACTTTATTTTTTAATTCAAACAGGGGTATAAATACACCTTTCCATGACAATATCTCACTTCTTCATTCAAAGTAAATGGATAGATAGACAGACAGACACACACACACACACACACACACACGCACACACACACAGACAAGCAGAAAGACAAATGGAGCATTTTCATCAGTGTGTTATCTGGATAAACTAAGTACTAATACAATATTTCCTATGGATCCTTTCTTTGCTTTTCTCTTACAGTAGTTATTTATTTTTTATAATATGAAAGGGATAGAAGTAGTGAGGTCATTGAACAGAAGTTGACATTACTCTCACCATCTCCCTCTTGGTATAGATAGATGGAGAATTCAGAATATGGCAATATGAGACAAAACTAATTACCTTGATTTTTCCATAGTAGAAATAAGTTAAAGAGCCAGAAGTACAGGAAGCCCTATCACAGGTTCATGGGGCCTTAATTAATGATACTTTGCAGACATTAGTATTTCCAAATATTAATATTCTTTTTTCGGTGACCGAGATGACTTGACACCTGAGAAAGGCATCATAATGTCTCTAAATAAAAGAAGGGTAAAATGGAAACTCCATTTGAAAGATTTTGATTCTATGGGGTGCCTGGGTGGCTCAGTGGTTTAAGCCTCTGCCTTCAGCTCAGGTCATGATCTCAGGGTCCTGGGATCGAGCCCCGCATTGGGCTCTCTGCTTGGCGGGGAGCCTGCTTCGCCCCCTCTCTCTGCCTGCCTATCTGCCTGCTTGTGATCTGTCTGTCAAGTAAATAAATAAAATCTTTAAAAAAAAAAAGAAAGAAATATTTTGATTCTATACCGCATAAATTTCTTTCTACCCATGAGTTAAGTTTAATTTTATGTTGATTTTTTATCTTTTAATAACTTTAATTTCTTTTTGTTGTAATAGTGGAGAAGATTACTATGTGTTTTTGTTTTTGTTTTTGTTTTCTTTTCCTCATAAGAAAAAAGGGGCATTCTGCTTTGTCATTGTCTTTGCTCTGATATAATGTGGGTGATTTCTTGGAGCTATTCCCTACCATTCCTGCCCCTAGCTACAGTTTCAAGTCTGGATATTTCTTCTTTGGGGGGAATAAAAGTGGTAGGAGAAAGACTAAGCATACATAAAGTCTTTGGAGTAAAAGTGACTACACTGTCTTCTGAGATTTTGTTAAACATCTTATTCTAGGATTGACTCTTCCAAATCATAATGTTATATTTTATTTATTTATTATTTATTTATTTATTTATTTGACATTTATGAAGCTTTATTTTTCCCCCCAGACAAGTCTGGCCTTCCAAGCCTGGCACATCAGCATCTTTGCCCCTCAGACCTAGATGGGGAGTCATTTCTTAATAAACATCTATACCCCTCTGGCAGAGCTAGTTGGGGAAGGGATCTCCTTAGGATCCTTCATGTTCCACAGAGAAAGCCAGTGTCAAGATTTACTTCATTTTATCCGTTTCTCCTCCAACAGTTACTTCCAATAGCCTTCACTTACTAGTTAAATTTTTACTAGATAAGGAGGATGATATGGGTATGACCCTAGGGAAGAGGGTTAGATGCCCCTAGAAGCCAAACTATACCACACTCCTATATTCTACTCTAAAACCTTTAGTTTCTTTCCTTGGCCACTAATTTTTCAAGGTTGTTGCTTTAGAGTGCAACCCTTTCTTTGGTGGTGGTTTTTTTTTGGGGGGGGGAGGGTTCTGTGTGTCTGTGTCTGTATCTGAGTGCTGAGTAGCTTTAACTATATTTTTGCTCATGTAATTAAGTATTAGAAAAGGGAAAGTCTTTGCTGCAGTTAATATATGCCATCGTAATCTAGAGGTATCTTTAATTTGATTTTCATTACAATCCTGAGGGCAATTAGTTTTGCCATTGTAAAGTACAGAGAGGTCAGGAGTGTTAATGAGAAGATTAAGTAAGATTATAAATTTTTCATTCTTTAACAATACTAATTGAACTCCTACTATGTGCCAAACAATGGGCTGGGGAATACAGAAATTAACAAGATAGGCATGTTCCTTGCCCTCAAGAGCTTACCCACTAGTAGGGAAAATAGACAATTAAATGACTGATTATAATACAGAAAAATAAGTGATATGATAAAGGAAGCTACTCTTCATAACGAAGATGCCTAATATAATGTCAGTGAGAGCTTCTCAAGTTAACAAAATACAAATTCAAGTACTATAATACAACAGAGGCTCAGAAAATGTTAGCTTTATGCAATGGCCTGAACAATGTATACCCCCAAAGTTCATATGTTGAAACTCTTAATTCCAAGGTGCTGATATCTGCAGATAGGGCCCTTGGGGTTAGAACATGAGGATGGAGGCCTCGTGATGGAATTAGCAGTCTTATTTTTTTAAAAAGACAGAATAGAGCTTTTTTTCTGCTTTCTCTGTTCTCCAACATGTAATAAGGAGATGACCATCTACAAACAAGGAAGAAGGCTTTCATTGTGATCTTAGACTTCCCACCCTCCAGAGCTGTGGAAAGTAAATGTTTGTTGTTTAAATCACCCTTCAGTGATATTCTATTATAGCATCCCAGGCAAAATAAGACATTATCTTCCTCCTAACCTCCCAACATCTGCAAAGCATAATGGTATTCTATGCTGTCTACTTCTTTTTTTTTTTAAATTTTATTTTATTTTTTTATGTGACAGAGAGAGAGATCACAAGTAGGCAGAGAGGCAGGCAGAGAGAGAGGGGAAAGCAGGCTCCCGGCTGAGCAGAGAGCCCGATGTGGGGCTCGATCCCAGGACCCTGAGATCATGACCTGAGCCAAAGGCAGTGGCTCAACCCACTGAGCCACACAGGCACCCCTATGCTGTCTACTTCTAATGCTATTGGAAAGGAGCCATGAGACAGCACGCACAGCAAAAGTATTTATTATCTCTCAGTATAGGCTGATGAGAGTGAAATTTTGAGAGCCAAATACACATCACACAGTGTAAGGGCAGGTCCTTCTTACGTCAGGTGGTTTAACTTGTGGGTTTAGCCATGCACATGATATCATTGGGATAGGAAGCACATCATGTTCATTTTTTTTTAATTTTTTTAAGATTTTATTTATTTATTTGACAGAGAGAGATCAAAAGTTGGCAGAGAGGCAGGCAGAGAGGGGGGGGGAAGCAGGCTCCCTGCTGAGCAGAGAGCCTGATGTGAGGCTTGGTCCCAGGACCCTGAGATCATGACCTGAGCCAAAGGCAGAGTCTTTAACCCACAGAGCCACCCAGGTACACCCCCATTTTTTAGTAAACAATGAAGTGGAGCACCTGTGGGTACTAGAAGAGGAGAAATAGATATTTGTTCCCCATACTTTCTGTCTGTCCAATAGAGTCTTAAGTTCATAATTCTATCTACTAAATGACTGTTGTCTCATCTGAATGAAAACATGTTCATTATAATACTTTGGGTTAAGGCGTTCAGCTGGAAACCATGCTTCAGGGCTAGAAATAATGTTTTAGATTTTCTCTCTTCTGGAACAAACTTTTTAAATTCATCTATAGCCACTGACAATATAACCTTCGTGGTTTTAATAGAATTCTTTATTCTGCACTCTGTATTTGCATAGTGTCTTTTAATCAAGGGGAAAAAATCATTACAGGCACTAATTAACCTTACCGATGTCCCTGTCAGAAAAGAAAATTATAATGTTACTATAAATGCATCTATCTATCTAACTACTCATTCAGTTTCACAAATATTAGGGAAGTCTAACAACATATTCATCTCAGTACTTTTAATGAAGACAATCTTTAAAATAAATTTTCAATTTCAACTCATGTATTGGGGAATGTAATAATGTAGATGCAATAGTTTCTAAATCAATTCTGACTAGGTTATTTAAGTAGAAATGGAGATAAAGGGAAAAATTTTTTTTTAAGATTTTTTTTTTATTTATTTATTTGACAGAGAACACAAGTAGGCAGAGAGGCAGGCAGAGAGAGAGGAGGAAGCAGGCTCCCTGCTGAGCAGAGAGCCCGATGCGGGGCTCGATCCCAGGACCCTGAGATCATGACCTGAGCCGAAGGCAGTGGCTTTAACCCACTGAGCCACCCAGGTGCCCCAAAGGGAAAAATTTTTTAAATAAGTCATTAAATCACTCATTACAATTAATAACTCATTTCAAAAGTGTACAATTTTTCATAGCAATCAGAATTTTTAAGTGCTTCCTAATGTAACTA
The DNA here is from genome assembly GCF_002288905.1 of Enhydra lutris kenyoni. NCBI lineage: Eukaryota > Metazoa > Chordata > Mammalia > Carnivora > Mustelidae > Enhydra > Enhydra lutris. The sequence goes on along the minus strand of NW_019154121.1, from coordinate 15,010,054 downwards.
CCATATCAAAATGATCTTGCTAAGTTGATAGAAAAACAGGTATGCCTATAATGTGTGTCTGTGTGTCCTTTCATTCCTCCTTTCATGCATCCATCCATCCGTGTATCTATGCATCCATCCAAGCAACAACTCTTTAAAGTTAATGACTGTAGTGATGAAAGTTTAGAATTGCAAGCAGAACTCATTTTTTTTGTTTGAAATTATTAAGGAAAACTCCACAAGCCCAACTGAGACATAATGAATGATTACAATTTTAATAGGGGTAGATAAACATAGAAAAAAAAATTGCAGGTAGAAGGAGAAGTATGGACCAAACCATAGAAGCAGGAAAAACTATGTTTGGAAGAGATGAGACAACATAAGCTAACCTAAGTACTTACTAGAACTTAAAAGCATTTATGAGTAATATAAATAGGAGGATTTGGAGTAGGGAGCAGAGTAATAGGAAGTAAGTCTGAAAAGGCAGTTAGGATCTAAAATTTTTAAAGGTTTGAGTGCCTAAGTAGACAATATAGAAATTATTTCATCATTAGTGTGAGCCACTGAACGCTGTTAAACAGTAAAATAAAGACGTACTTCTGGAAATCCAGTCCAGAGCTATGTATAAAATATATTGTATGAGACACTGACTGACAGTAGTGACAAAAGTCAGGAGGCTTTTTCAGTATACGAAAGCACTAGCTAAAGACTGCATGTTAACTATACTGGAATTAAAATAAAAAACTTAATTAAAAAAAGAAATATATAGATATAGATATAGATACACATAAATATAATCTCAATGACTTGTGTTTTTAACACTTTTGTAGTCAGGATAAGGGAAGGATCAGGCAAACATGAGGAGACTTACAAAAAAAAAATCACAATTCCCTATTCTAAAATCTTTGTATGTATTACTCATTTATAATCCTCACAACAAAAGATAAGACAGATAATATTCACTGCACTTTACACATGAAGAAACTAAAAAGCAGAGAATCTCAACCAAGGCTGACTGGCACCAAACCCCAATACGGAAGTTTAAAAACAAAACAAAACAAACAAACAAAAAGCTGCCATTCATTGAGTGCCAACTGTACTAGTTTGTTGGAACTTCCATAACAAAATGAGATAGAGTAGGAGGCTTACACAACAGGAATTCATTTTCTCACAGCTCTGGAGGCTAGAAGTCTAAGATCAAGATGAAAGCAAGGTAGGTTGCCTCTAAAGTTTCTCTTTGGCCTGTAAATGGCCACCTTCTTCCTGCCTCTTTATATGGCACTTCTTCTGTACCTGTGCAGGCCTCTTATCACTCTGTATGTTGTAATATCCTCTTGTTGTATCAGTCAGATTAGATTAGGGCCCAACCTAACATCCTCATTTTAACTTAACTATCCCTTTAAAGACCCTATCTTCAAATACAGTCCCATTCTGGGGTACTAGAGATTAGGACTAGAGATTAGGACTTCAAAATGAGAGATTTGGAGGGGAAACAATTCAGCCATAACACAAACTATGCTTCAGATGGGTTAAATACGTTCTTAATTAAACCTCAAATAACTACACAAGAGTCTTACTGCCATGCACATTTACAAATGAAGAAACTGAGGTTCCAAAATCCACAGAAGCAAAGCTGTCCCCTCTAGGAAGATTTCTCTGAGATTAACGAGAAAGGAAGGAATAAGAGGGCCATGCAAAGACAAAAATGAGAGAGTGTCATGAACCAATAATTATAATCAATATAATTTTAGGTGCTTTAATCACACAGATATGCACAAATTTAAAGTGATAGCAATTATTTTGATATGGGTAGTATAAATAGTTATGGTAGTTATAACCATTATAAATGATACAGGTATAAACAGGAGTTATAAATGATATGGGTAAGTATAAGTTGTTACAAGAGTACAACAAAGCAGCATTTTTTTTAAGCAAAGCAGCATTTAATCCCAAATGGATGAAGGGAAGGATCTGGAATTAACTTCCTAAAGATAAGGATGTCCAGGCTATTGATAGAAAACTTTTATTTTGCACAATCTATGTGTCAGGCTCTGTTCCAAGCATTTAAAGTGTATTGACTCACTTACTCTTCATACCAGGAAATATTATCACATTTATCTTAACACATACAGATAATTTAAGTAACAATGTCACATGACTAACAAATGATAAAATTAGATTTTGAATTTAAACAGTCTGACTCTAGAATCCACATTCTTAATCTCCGTGTTATACTGGTTTGTTTGTTTTTTCTCATTACCTAGTAAAGGGAAATTTAATCTGTATGTACAATTGTTCATTATGTTAGGTACTGATGAGTTCTCTCCACAATGACCTGACTCAGGGGAAAAATGATGGCCAGGGAATTCAAGATGAGAAATACCTTCATCATTCTTCTGTGCTATCAGAGTCTTGATTTAATTGGACCTTCACAACACTGTGAACGTCAAGCAGTCTTGATGGCTATAAGCTCTGATGCCCACTACCACATGGGCCCCTGCCACCACTGTGCTTTCTACTCCCTCAATATCATCCTCCTGCAATTAACCCTCAGTAATCTAATATGTTTCTCTACTATATATTATATTAGAAAGTTCATGGTATTTTATTATTCTACTTTGAACCCTTTCTTTTTTATCTGTCTGATGCCCCATCTATATAAGCACCTATCAGATCAATAGCCTTAGCTGGCTAATTTTGAGTTGCTGACCTACTTGGCATCATTTTTACCCTTTCCCAAAACAAAAGATTTGTCCGGACTGAATACTGATTATGGCTCCTTAAGATACTACTCTTCTAAGAAATTTCATGATTTCCCCACAATGGGTCATGACCTTTGTGCATATTTCTCAGGAGGTAAATATCTTGCACTATACTATCTTGCTCCCCATTTGCCCACTATATAAAAGACTGTAATATCTTTAGAGACAGAAACCATGTTCATTCATTCATTTTCATTCAATGAGCACTTAATTAACAAATAATGTGATCTATACTTTGTCCTAGGTCTGGAAATAAACAATAAGACATGGGTTATACCATCAAGGGCCTTAAACTTTGATGAGGAAGGCAGAAATTAAAATAGAGTCTCATAAGCACAGTGATAGTGCCATGCATATGGGAGTAAATAATTGTCTCATAGAATAACTGCCACTTGTTAGTTGTATGACATTGTTAAATTATTTGTATATGTTAAAATAAATATGATAATGTTACCTGTTATTGTGAGGATTAAATGAGTCAACACACATCAAAGGCCTAGCACAGTACCTGACATAGTACCTTATCATGCTTAATAAAAGTCATTTATCAATAACCCAGACATCCTCTTCTTTGGGAATTCCAAATTCTTTCTTTTATCCATTTGGTATTAAACACTGCATTGCTGTACCTACCCAAATCATAGCAGATACCAATATATTTTAGATTTGGGCATATGTGTGTAATTCAAGAACTCAAAATTAGATTGATTATAATCATTGGTTCATGACACACTCTCATCCCTGGTCTTTGCATGGCCCTCTTCTATTCTTTCCTTTCTCTTTAGTAATATAATATTGGCAAAACCATCATCTGAAGTAGACGCTAGAAAAAGACAATAACTTTCATATACCTTTGGGGCTTTTCACAATCCCATCCCCTGAATACTACTGAATAGCATTCTCTTGACCACTACCCTAATTATTTGGTGGCTTTTCTTGGCTTTCTACATGCATAAGTGTGTATTTATATGTGGATAGTTACCCAGTCATTTTATTTATATATGTATACATGCATGCATATATACATATATATAATATTTTTATATCATATATATTCTGAGAAAAAGTATATATTGGAGATTTCATGTTTTCTTACTCTATAAAAAGCTATCCTACTTACATAATCTTCTGGGACTTCCTTTTCCACTCAATATTAAAGTTGATCTGAATTTTTGCTTGTGCTATGGTTTTTCCTCTTTGAATCCTATGTGTATTCTTGCGTGAACATATCCCTATCCATTCTTCTATAAATGCGTATTTAGGCTATTTCTGGGTTTTTATGAATGTGAACATGCTATAAGCATTCCTCCACAGGTTTCCTGTACAAAATTTGCAAGAGTTTCTCTAGAGTATACATGTAGAACTAGAGTTGATAGCTCATAGGATATGCAAAGGTTCAATGTATGACAAAATGCCAAACTGATTTGCTACGCCAGTTCACGCGCCCGCCGGCAATACATGCGATAGCGCTACACCGCATCCTTTCCGCCTGGTATTGTAGCATTTCTATTTGTTCCCACCTACATAGATATAAAATAGTATCTCACCCCAGTCTCATTTTCTCTTCCTTGATTCCAATAAAGTTAAATATTTCTTTATAGGCTGATTAGCCACATGTGTTTCCTCATCTGTGTTGACATTTATTGATTTGTTGTTCATTAAATATTTATGAAATAAATCTTATGTTGATTATGCATGTTGCAGACATTTCAATTTATAACTTGGTTTTTCACCTTCTTAAAACGACTTGATGAATAATTTTCATATTTTATATTTTGAAATTTGAAGTCAAATTTATCACTTTTTCCATATGGTTAGTTCTTTTTGTATTTTAAGAAATTATTCTCTATCTCCAATAGTAGAACTATATATATATACAGCTCCTCTTGGTAGAAGAATATGATTGTTACTTAACTATACATATATACTTAAATATACATAAAGTTAACATTTTAAAAGCTTGTTTTTGATATTTAAGTCTTTTCTCCATGGGCAATTGATTTTTGTGCATCGTGGATAAGGAACTAACTTTATTTTTCCATATGTAGGACAAGTTTGTTCATTAATTATTTGTTACTAATGTTTAGATATATATATAATTGATTCTTGTTTAATGATTTTATACTAACTCCTTGCTAAACTCCATTATTTTTATTATTTGTTTATCAGTTTTTCTGGAGTGATTAAGAATATACAATCATATAATCTACTAGAAATGTTGGTCTTTACTTCCTCTTTTTCAATCCTTAGGCCTTTAACTTCTGCTCATTGTTTTAGATATTAAGTAGGGGCTTCCTTACATTGCTAACTTGAACTGAGGATAGTGGCCATCCTTGTTTCAATTCTCAACTCTAATTTTACAGAGAATACTTCTTACATTCTTCAATTTAGTTTAATGGGGTATGTGTCTGTGTGTATGTGTTTAAGATGAACCTTATCAGATTTAGGGGCATTCCTTTCTATGCTTTCGATGATTTGGTTGGATACAAAATTCTAAATTTTGCGCTAACATTAAAAAAAAAGAACAGACTATCAAATCAGTGTCACATGACTCTAAGATCTTCTCTGATATCAAGCTCTGCTAGTAACTTAAAAGTTGGAAGCAATCAAGAGACACAAGTAAATCAGGAAGAGATCTATAACATCCCATACGGTTCTTCAAACCCTTCCTTCTTTCATTAGATACTCTATACAGCTTAACAGATGAGGTCTCTGACTAAGGTTTGTGAATTACCTCACACACTTTTAGGTTACAAAACATGGATTTTACCCTAGGTAGTTGTATAGATTACATGACCATTTTCTTGGGAGTCATCTGTCATTAATCCATAGATTACAAATTTATTTATTATAAGTAACCCTAACCCAGAAACATATTGAAAATCCATATATAAGGATTCTTCTCCTAGGCAAATATTCTTATGTCTATTTATCAGAAGGTCAGTTATCAGCAAGTTTATATACATATCAGATTAGGCCACCTGCCACTGTCCAAACAACATGCCACCCCCCTCCATGACAGGAAGAGAACTGAATTACAGACCAGTAACTTCTTGATCCCCAGGTCAAAATCTTTTTCCTTCCAAACTTTAAAAATATTAAACCACCATCTTCTTCCAACCAGTGTTGCTGACAACTCTGAAATCATTTTGAGTCTTATTCCTATAAATATGGTCTGTTCTTTTCCTTTTGTATTATTTTATAAACTTCTTTTTGTGTCTTATAGTATTAATATTTTCTATTATGTTTCTTGATGTGGGTCTTTATCTTTTCAGTCTGGTGTTTTAGGCCCATTACCCTTAGCTTAGTCATTTTTCTTAAATTTTTTTTTCTTAATTCTTAGTTCTGTGAACTCTACCTTCATTACAGTCTCAAGATTATATTTTTAATTCTCATCTTTATGCTCCTATCATCCAAATGTTGGCACTTCAATTTCTATACTCTACTTCTTTTAATTTTTATTTATATAGTCTATGTATTTACCCTTCCTTGCTTTCCTTAAAGAATTTCACTTTGCTTTCAGTTTCCTCACCTGCCTTTCAGCTGTATCGATTTCATTATTTATCCCATTTATTATGTTCTGTATTTCAAATATTATATTTATTATACCAAATATCTGGATTTTTAAAATTATTTCCTTTTCTTTAAATTCCAATATCTTAAATTTTTTAAATTTTTTTTAAAGATTTTTTATTTATTTGTCAGAGAGAGAGGGAGAGAGAGCAAGCACGGGCAGACAGAATGGCAGGCAGAGGCAGAGGGAGAAGCAGGCTCCCCGCCAAGCAAGGAGCCCGATGTGGGACTCGATCCCAGGACACTGGGATCATGACCTGAGCCGAAGGCAGCTGCTTAACCAACTGAGCCACCCAGGCATCCCTAAATTCCAATATCTTAGGTGATTCTTTTCTATTGAAATATAATTGACCTATAACATTATATTAGTTTCAGCTATACAATATATTGCAAAATGATCACCAAAATAAGTCTAGCTAAAAATCTGTCAAAACTTGTAGTTACCAAAATTTTTTCTTATTATTTTTAATTTTTGTATCATATTCAGTTAGCCAGCATATAGTACATCATTAGATTTTGATGTAATGTTCAATGATTCATCAGTTGTGTATAACACCCAGTACTCATCACAACACATGCCCTCCTTAATACCTATCACACCCAGTTACCCCATTCCCCCACCTCCTTCCCCTTTGTAACCCTCAGTTTGTTTCCCAGAGTCCAGAGTCTTTTATGGTTTGTCTTCGTCTCTGATTTCTTCCCTTCAGTTTTCTCTGCCTTCCCCTGTGGTCCTCTGCTCTATTGCTTATGTTCCACATCTGAGTGAAAAAATATGATAATCTTCTTTCTCTGCTTGTCTTACTTCATTTACCATAATCCCCTCCAGTTCCATCTACATCGATGCAAATGGTGGGTATTCATTTTTTCTGATGGCTGAGTAATATTCCATTGTATACATGGACCACATCTTCCTTATCCATTCATCTGTTGAAGGGCATCTCTGCTCCTTCCATAGTTTGGCTATTGTCGACATTGCTGCTATGAACATTGGGGTACATGTGCCCCTTCTTTACTATGTCTGTATCTTTGGGGTATATACCCAGTAGTGCAGTTGCTGGGTTATAGGGTAGCTCTATTTTTTAGTAACATTCAAATATGCAATACGGTATTATTGACTATACTCACCATGCTCTACATTACATCCCCATGACTTACTTTATAACTGGAAGTTGGTACCTTTGACTCCCTTCACCCATTTCACCCACACCCACCTCCAACCCTGAAAAACACCCATCTGTTCTCTATATCTGTGAGCGTGGTGGCATTCTGGGGTTTTTTTGTTTTGTTTTTTCAAATTCAACATGTAAGGGAAATCATACAATATTTGTCTTTCTCTGTCTGGTTTCATTTAGCATAACGCTCTCAAGGGCCATCTATGTTGTCACACATGAAGGATTTCCTTCTTTTTATGGCTGAATAATATTCCTCTGCAGGAGAGACAGAGAGAGAGTTAGTTACATCCTCTTATCCATTCACCTATCAATGGACACTTAGGCTGTTTCCATTTCTTGGCTATTATAAATAATACTGCTATGAACATGAGGTACAAATATCTTTACAAGTTAGTGTTTGTATTTCCTTCAGATAAATACTCAAGAGAGGAATTGCTAGATCATATGGTAGTTCTAATTTTAGTTTTTCAAGAAATCTCGATACTGTTTTCTATAGTGGCTGCACCAATTTACGTTCCCACAAATAGTACACAAGGGTTCCCTTTTCTCCACACCCTCACCGACACTTTTTTTCTTAATAACCATTCTAATCCAGTCATGTAATGAGGTGAAATCTTAATAGTAGTCTTGATTTGCATTTCCCTGATGATTAGTGATGTTGAGTCCCTTTTCATATATCTGTTGGCCATCTGTAGTTTATTTTTTGTGATAGATTTTTATGCTTATATAAAATCTTTATCCTGCTGTTCTAAGAGCCATGATTTAAATGGTATATATACTTTATAGTTATTGTCTTTTTTCTTTTTCAAGTGGTTATGCTCCTTAGATGTCTCATTATCTTGGCCTATGAGTTGTTATTCCTGCTGTGGGTATCTAAGCACTGCCCCAGACTAGTCAAGCCCCACTCCAAGGACGTGGGTACCAGCAGTCTAAAGTCTAGTTGTCAATACCCATGGTGAGCAGTCAGGTATTGGGTCTCTCAAGACAAAGGTAGAGGAGAATCAAGAGCAGATTTCAAACTGCTTTCTTTTGCTAATTTAATCTCTCACAGCTTCACTGGTCAATCTCCAGCCTCAGCTCCAGCCAGCTCAACAATCTATTCAAACAACTACCTGTCTACCCCATAGATTTCACAGAACTCTTCATTACCTCATGGGTTTCCATCCACAGTTGACTTTGAGGGAGGAAGGCAGAAGCCTACATTATTTTTTTATTTTGCCAGGAACAGGATTCAGAACTGCTATTGCTTATTTACTTGCCTATTTTTTTTATTATGACTAGATATTGAGCTTCTTAAATTCAAAATTCTATTTCATTCAATTTTACATCCCCAGACCTATATAGGATGTGGTATATAGCTGACATTTAGTAGATAATTCTAGATTGAAGGAATAAATAATATTTCTACTTAAAGTTAGAAATATTTCACTACAAACCCCTGCTCTGGTCACATTACCATTGTTCTCTTTGATGGCAGCTCATCACTTATTAAGCATCTGTGTCTCCTTGGGAAGTCACTTACACTCTTTAGCCCTCAGTCTCCTATCTAAAGGGCTCAGTGCAGCAATAGGCCTTAACAACACATAAGACAAGTGTTACCACAAAGTCTAAGAGAAAAGAGACATGTGCCTGAAACAGGCAAAAATTGTATGAATAGTGTTAAGTTGTTCAATAATTTCACTTACTTATTCTTTGAAAACTACAACCATTTATTTCCATGGAAAAATCAAATTGTGAACTTCCTATAATTTTAAAATATAGTTAAATTCTAAGTACTGTGAATTATGGCCCTTTCTAGGGAGAGAGAATACTAAAAAAGACAGAAGAATCCAGAGAGATTCTGGATTCTGGTTTCTAATCCCATCTCTGCCATAAACCACCTACCTGACCTTGAAAAACTCAGTAAATATATCTAAATATTTTCCTCATTTCTAAAATGAGAGAATCAAGAGACAGAGTGATATGGAAGACAAGCTAGAACAGAATCTCAGGTCTCTCACTTTCTTACTATATGGTTCTTAGCTCAATTTCTTAACCATTTTGGTCTTGGTGTCCTTACCTTCAGTATTAAGTTATTATCACTTCCTTCTTAGAGATGCTCTGGTATTTCAATGAAATAATATATGTAAAGTACCTTGCACAGCATCATTTATATATGAATGCTCCTAAAATGTTAGTTTCTTTCCCCTCCCACATTTTCTCAGGTGTCTTTCAGCTTTAGATAGTTATTAATCTAGATGGTTTATAAAAAAAAAAATAGTCTATTTCTCTAACCCAAGAGAGATGCCTACCTAAGTTTCCACACTATATTATTTCTACTGAGGGCTGAACATTTCTTTTAGATATCAACTTTTAGTCATAAATGATTTAGAAGTTAGGTAGGTGTATGTCAATGCTTCTACATGTTAAATATTCAGCCCTTATTGGCAAGTAGTGAAAGTTTATTCAAGGAGAGGAAAAGCAAAGTGATGTGCATATATCATTTATATTTTAAGCATCAGCAACTGCTCCAGTGAAATATTCACCCAGCAATAATATACAAGGGAAGTGTTTATGCACCGGGGCAACAATATGGAAATCAACATCTGTGGTTAAAAAAAAAAAAAAAATGTATGTGTCACTGCTTATAGCTGTGAAATGAATGGGCAACCATAATGGGGTGGTGTAACGCATTTGTGTCAATGGCCAGAGGAAGGAAATGATAATCATAGTTAGATTGCTATTGGTGTCTTTGTTTTAGGCAGCAAAAATAAGTATCTATTAATTATACTAAAATGACATGTGTTTGGATATAGTACTAAAGAAACAGCTCCAGTTAAATTATTATATAGGCCAATGATCAGAGATAAATAAGTGTATGCCAGGAAATCTCTGCTAAACTGTTTATGTAACAGAGCCATCAAATAAGTAATATGGTTCAGTGGGTTCGGTGAAATTAAACACTGCATCATGGTAGTTGTATTGCATTAGATTAAGAGTAATCAGCACTCCTGCTGGTTATCCAAATGTTGATCACTGAACAATTTCTCATTTATCACAAGGGACCTTTAGTAAAACCTTTCCCACAGGATCCAATCCATTCACTCCTGCTATTTGTCCTGAAAAGCCTGGAACACCTGGGAGGTTCAGTCAGTTAAGCATCTGCCTTTGGCTAGGCTCAGGTCACGATCCCAGGGTCCTGGGATCCCACGTGTGGCTCCTTGCTCAGTGGGGAGCCTGTTTCACCCTTTGCCTGCTGCTCCCCCTGCTTGTGCACTCTCTCCCTCTATCTCTCTTTCTTTGTCTCTCTTTCTCTCAAATACATAAATAAAATTTTCTTTAAAAAGCCTGCAGCATGGCATCATAGATAAGCCTGGGGGTTTTGACTCAGGTAAAATTATGTTTCCAAAATTTCCTTCTGCTAGTCAAAATGGTAAGTTAATAAATGTACTCATTCATTCATCATTCTGAGATAGCAGAAGCCTACAGTAAGGACAAGATTCAAGATTTCAGAGATAAAAATAGGGCATCAAGAAGGGAGTGAAAATGGCTTCAGAATAACTCATAATAATTTGGGTATATCTAACTATATTTTTAACATCTCCACTTGGGGGGCATCTGGGTGGCTCAGGGCATTAAGCCTCTGCCATCGGCTCAGTTCATGATCCCAGTGTCCTGGGATCGAGCCCCGCATCAGGCTCTCTGCTCGGCGGGAGCCTGCTTCCCGCCCCCCCCCTCTGCCTGCCTCTCTGCCTACTTGCTATCTCTCTCTCTGTCAAATAAATAAATAAAACTTAAAAAAAAAATCTCCACTTGGCTATGTATCATGATCAGCTTATAAAAAGTTGAATGCTAGATCTTCCCAACCTCCAAACTTGCTCAGCTCATAGCTTCCTCCACACCAACTGATGTCCATTCTTTCTTGTCATTGCTCCTAATGGAAACCCTGAAGACATTCTTCATTTTTTGCTTTCTTTTATATGTCACAGCTAAGCTGCCAGGAAATGATGAGGCTTTACCTTCAAAATATATTGAGAATCCTAACACTTCTTATTGCTTCCATTGCTACCAACCTGTTCTATCCCAAAACATTTTCCACCTGAATTATGCAATGGCCTCCTGCCTGGTCTACTGTATTTACTCTTGCCTCTACAAACTATTCTCCACACAGCAGCTGACCAATCCTTTTACTATATGGTAGACCATGTCACTCTTTTGCAACACCTAGTAACAAATACCCATTCATTAAGAACAAAAGCCAAATTAGTGAAAAAAAAAAAATAGAAACAAACCCAGATGATCTGACTCTCCATTACCTCTCTAACCTCACCTTCTATACTCTACTGCTCTGCCTCTCTCTACTCCAGTCCAGCTTCACTGTCCTCTCTGCTTTTCCTAAACACCAAAAGCATGTTCCTTAGGACTTTTAGCTTGGTCATTCCCTCTGTGCAACTCTTCTCCTAAATATCCAGACAAGTAATTCTTTCACCTGCTTCAGTATTGCTCAATTTTCATATTATCTATGATGCCTACACTATCCTATTTAAAACTGCAAACCACTCCTACTTCAATCTTGATCACCCTTATCTACTCTACTTTTTCCCTTTTCTAACAAACTATATAATTCATTTATTATTTTTATTTTGTCTACCCTTACCTACCAGCTACCTTGCTAGTAGAATGTGAACTCCAGATGGCAGGAACCTTTATCTGGTTTGCTAATGGATCCATTTTGAATGCCTGCAAGAGCAGGCAAATGTTTAAGAACTCAACAAATAAGTAGCAAATAAGTAACAAAGATACAAATAAATATCCAAGAAACAAATAATGAAATGGTAATAGAATTCCGGGTTTACTCAGAAACAAACAACAGACTAGCTTCAGTGTATAAGAGAAAACAGTGAAGCAAAGTCATTCATTTCTGAGGAAAATGAACCTTGAATTCTATAACCAAAACTATCCATCTATCAATAAAAGGTGAGGGTAAAGTAAAGTCATTTTTAAATTTTTTAAAAAATATCATACTTACAGAAACATAGCAAAAAATAATATAAGAAATTCTCATATACACTTCATGCAGATTTCCCAAATGTTAGCATTTTATAAATATTTCCCTCCATTTCCTCTCTCTCTCTCTCTTTCTCTGTCTCTCTCTCCCCCTTTTCCTTTTCCTCTCACTCTTTCTCTCTCCTATATACTATCTAGTTTTATCTACTGGAAAAAATAAGGCAAACATGGTGTTCTGAGTGAATACAATGGAGAATCATTCTCATTAACTAAATTTATGATGTGTCTTCATGAGAACAGTTGTATTTTATAGTAGTCATATAATTGTATTATAGTTGCATAATTATAGTGTAGTTGTCTAATTATATACTTGTATTTCTATAGCTATATACCAATGTGAACATGAGTCTATACCCACTCTGAAGATAGAAGTAAAGATAACAAAAAAAGTAAAGATAACAATAACTAACATATGTATCTGCTCAATAGTATGCAATAACCAGACTTTTAGTATAACTTAAGAGCACTCTGCCTTTGCCAGGGAACCCACTAGAATAGTTTTCCAGAACCTTTTCTAAACTTCATGTTTAACATGTGTCCGTCACTGAAAAAACAAAGAACATATTATATCCTAATGAAATTTAATGTTCAAATCAAAAAATGTTTATTCTAATTTCTTCTATCTCAGTTTATAATGAAATCAACTTACAAAAAAAAAAAGAAGTTCAGCTTTCATCACATACTGTTCTTAAATCACTGTGCACAAGTTTATCCCATTCATCCTAAATATAAAGTAATGGTAGTTCTTTCATTTCAGTACCATCTGGGAAAATATTAGCAGAAGAGATAGTTAAGGAATAGAAATAAAATTATTTTCATTTGTTTATAATGCTATGTGACTAAATGATAAATCTACTGCTGTTGCATCCATCAACCTCCTCCAGAGCCTGAGGTCAGTGGAGCTAGCAGAGAAGGAATAAAACATGATTTATTTACTGACCATAGAAACATCCTTTAGATCTTTACTCATATATAATCTTCATAGTGGGTCCTTCTTGGTCTTTCTATCCAAAATTACCCAGACACTTCCGATGCTCTTCCTGCCTCTTTTTTTCTTAGCATTTTTCACTGTTTCATTTATTCAATTTTTCTCAATGTTAGACTTTAGGTGACAAAGTATCTTTCCAAACCTTCCAAGGGGGTACAATCTTTCCCTACTCACACCCAAAGGCTGCCCTTATTTCAGAGACAAGGGATAGCCAGGGAACTTACAGAAAAATATTTTCCATCTCCCCAGAAGTCTGATTTTCCATGTTTGACAAAGAGATCAAAGACTTTGCTTGATATCCTCAGTATGAACATTAATATATAGACTAGCTCATAATCTTAAATCACAGGACTATGTATATTATATTAGATATTTCTGTTGGTCCTTGTATTTCAATGTCTCAGCAACTCAAACCACATTTTTCGATCACTGCTTTGGTCCCCTTCCAAATTCAATTGTCTTGACAACATTCATCATTTTCTGCAACATGCCACCCTAAAGAAGCTTAAGACCTTATTTATTTCATTTCTCTGATCCCAGATGACAACCTTCTATATATTATTGCTAGTGTACTCCCTGTCATTCCACCCTAGAAAGGTAGACCAGATGCACAGTCATCATTCCTCAGATCTATGCATCACATTTTGCTTCTCAAAGCACTTTCATTCTCAGTATCTCACCAGACTGTGTGAGATGGCAAAGAAAAGTGATATTATGCCATTTTACAACCAAGGGAACTGAGTCCTACTTGCTCAGTGGCTTACTTAGGTAATGGCAAAGCCTCTGATGGTGTTCTCACTGTCTCATCATTTAGGCCTGATGGCAGCATGTCCACACCTTTTTGTTGTGGCCACTCTTGGAAAGCATGTTAAAACTTTAATTATTTTAAAGTTGTATTATGTTTATATTCTTGACTTGGTTCAGTTAAACATTCTCAACATAACAAATTATTTGAAATTAAGGGTTTTTTTAATTTAAATTTAATTAGCCAACATATAGGATATCATTGGTTTCAGATGTAGTGTTCAGTAATTCATCAGTTGTGTATAACACCTTTAAAAAAGCTTTAAAAAAAGTTTAAAAAACAGAAGATATAAAGATATGCTTCAAAATTAGTAGAAAATTTCTGGCCCTCCTGCTGGCCAGCCATGTTTCACAGATACAAGTTAGGGTGTAGCAGCTTGTAATCACAGCTACAGAGTAGAGAGAATGCAGTCTGAGATGGGGGGGTGTAAATGAGGATTGGAGGTGGTGGTATGAGTAAGACGAAAGAGACAAAAATCTCTAGTGAACCTGATCAGTGGAGATGATCATTCCATTATAGGCAGGCAGGCAGTTGGTAACAAGGTTACTAAGTCCAAATAGGGAAAGATATGAAGATGTGCTAAGATGTGAGAATGCCAAAAAGTCAGGCAAAGAATAATTACCAAATTTGAGAATATGCAGTTCCAGGATCATTTTGCATAATTCCTATGGCCTCACTGGAGGGCTTAAGGATAGTCAGGTAACCAAAGTACGAAAGTACCAAAGAACCACAGATTTGGACTAGGGAAAAAATTTAGGAATGCTTTGTAGTACACAGGTTGAGCAATCATACTGGAGGATATTTCAAAATTGCAAGCATATTCAGTAAAATTAATTTAAGAGTCAATAGAAATCTAGGTATTTTTAAAGAGTTTCGCCACCATACTTTTTTTTTTTTTTTAAGTTTCTTCAAGGGGCATCTGGGTGGTTCAGTGGGTTAAAGCCTCTGCCTTCGGCTCAGGTCATGATCCCAGGGTCCTGGGATAGAACCCCACATCAGGCTCTCTGCTCAGCAGGGAGCCTGCTTCCCTTCCTCTCCCTCTGCAGGTCTCTCTGACTGCTTGTGATCTCTGTCTGTCAAATAAATAAATAAAATCTTAAAAAAAAAGTTTCTTCAATAAATTTTGGAAATAAACTACACTTTTTTATAAATGACTTAGTTCTGACTAATTCTATTAGGAATTATTATTTTTACTTTTTTAAATTTTATTTATTTATTTGTGAGAGAGACAGCATAAGCAGGAGGGAGGAGCAGAGGCAGAGGGAGAAGCAGGCTCCCGGCTGAGCAGGGAGCCAGATGTGGGGCTCCATCCCAGGACCCTGAGAGCATCCCCTGAGCTGAAGGCAGCCACTTAACTGACTTAGTCACCCAGATGCCCCTTTATTTCTTTATTTCTGAATGTCTTACATTTTGGGGGGGACCATGTGTAACTTTTTCAGACATACCAGATATGATGGTCATGTATCATGAAACTGAAAACTAATTACGACTGCACGTTAATCAACTACTACTTTGACCTTGAGAAATACTTGTGATAACAGATGCAGCTTAAGAAATAGTGTTGGACTATGGTACATCCAGACAATGGAATATTATTCAGCACTAAAAAGAAATGAGCTGTCACACCATGAACAGGCATAAAAGAACTATAAGTGAATATTACTAAATGAAAGAAGCCAATCTGTAAAGACTACATACTGTATGATTCACCTGTATGACATTCTGGAAAAAGAAAAACTATAGAGACAGTAAAAAGATCAATGGTTGCCAGGGTTTGTACATTTTGAGGGGATGAATAGGCAGAGCACATAGCATTTTTAGGATAGTGAAACTACCCTGTAAGGATGAATAATGGATACATGAATACATATAATGATGGGTAGATATCATTATACATTTGTCCAAACCCACAGAATGTACACCCAGATTAAACCTAATGTAAACTATGAACTTTGGATGATTATGATATATCTCTGTAGGTTCATTAATTGTAACAAATGTTACACTCTCATGAGGGATGTTGACAGTGGGGAAGGCTATCCCTGGTGAGGGCAGAGGATATACTGGATAACTCTCTATACCTTCCTCTCTGAGTATATATGTATTTGTATACATATATTATATATTATATATATTATATATATATATTACATTATATTATGTATGTGTGTATGTGTATATATACACACATATACATACATCTACTGTCTTATAAATGAATACTTTTCTTATAAGGTTAAAATCTGCTTTATGAGTATTCTATGTTGACTTATGTAATGGAGTAGGCTCCTTGTGATTTGACAGTGGTGAGATAGAAGTAGGACAGTTGGAAAGGAATGGACAGAGGTCAGAGGCCTGAGAGAACGTAATGTGGATGCCAAAAGCACATTGAAAGATGACTGAAGTCATTTATGAAAAATACAGAGACACCATGGGAACTGTAGAACTCTCAGCCCATAACAACTCCATCCAAAACACTGCACTAAGTGATCTGACCAAATTCTAGCCTGGCTCCTGGCAGCATAACGCCATGTAACTAGGATGACTCCAGCCCCTATTGACCACTCTCCTCCATTAAAATGCCTGCCTGAGAAGCACAGCACTGCCAGGAGAATTTAATTTCTTCTAGCCAACACCTAATATAGGCTTCTGAATTCCCTTTCTTAGAGCATTTACTAAAAAGGACTTATAGTTATGAATATGTATCCTTTACAACTTAGAAATGTCTTTCTCATAGACCTGAAAATCATTACTCTGAAATGTAATCATCAGAAAGCATAGGGCCTCTGATCTCTCGGTCTTTGTGGAGGGATAGAATGCTAATTCCAACAACTGCCAGCTAGCAAATATAGCTGGTCTAATCATGTTTATAAAATCAACCCTTTGTAACTTTTCACTTCTCTGACTCTGCTGAGCCCCCTGCTCTCCCCCTCCCCTCATTCACTGCTTCCCTACAGTCAGTAGATTCAGATCAAAATTTGTTTTCACCACTTTAATATACCCAACTATATTTATCTTTGACACCACATCTACAATACAGAACACAAGCTGGAGTCCAGGGACAAATCCAAGATCAAATCTTGGGAGACTAAACTAGGAACCAAAGCAAAGAACTAGAATATTCTTCAGTAGTCCAGATGAATTTGCACATTTCCTTGTGTTAGGACCTCATTTCTTAAGCAATTGAGAACCTATATTATTTTCAGCAGAGCTATGGACTGAACTATGTCCCGCAAATTCATATTTTGAAGACACGACCCCCCCCCCACTCCATGTGAAGATATCTGGAAATGGGGTCCTTGAGTGGTAATTGGGCTTAGCTGAGGTCCTAAGAGTGGGGTCTTCATGATGGAATTAGTGTCCTTACAAGAGACATTGTAGAGCTCCCTCTCCCCATCCCTGTCTCCAACGTGTTAAAACACAGTGAGAAGGTGGTATCTATGAAGCTGTAAACCTATCCTACAGAAATGAATCAGCCTGTACCTCACTCTTGGACTTCCCAGCCTCTAGAATTATGAAAATCAAAACCTGTCCTTTAACTAACTTAAAAAGATATATGACCCCTCCTGTTCAGCACAGGATTATTTACAATAGCCAAGATATGGAAATAGTACAAGTGTCCATCCATAGATGAATGGATAAACAAAATGTGTTGTGTGTGTGTGTGTGTACACACACATACATGTAATGTTATTCAGCCATAAAAAATAAATGAACTATTGCCATTTGCAACATGATGGATGGATCTTGAGGGAATGCTAAGTGAAATAAATAGAAGAAAGACAAATACCACATGATCTCACTTATATGTGGGAACTTAAAAACAAAAATAAAACAAGCTCCTAGATACAGAGAACATATTGGCAGTTGCCAGAAGTGGGTAGTGGGGCAGTGGGTGAGATGGGTAAAAGGAATCAAACTTCCAGTTATAAAATAAATAAGTCATGGTGATATAACACAAAGCAGATTAGTTAATAATACTGTATTGCATATTTGAAAGTCAAGAGAGTAGATCTTAAACATTCTCATCACAAGAAAAAATTTTTAAATTATGTATGGTGACAGTATTAACAGGTTTAGTGTGGTAATCATTTCACCATATATACAAGTATTGAATCATATTGTACACCTGAAACCAATACTGTATGTCAATTATATCTCAAAAAAATTTTAAGTATCAAAATCCTGTTGTTTAAGACACTCAGTTTAGAATATTTTGTTATCGCAGCCTGAGCTAGCTAAAATGGGCAGAATGTTAGGCAACATAGACAACAGACATCTGGACTTGTGAAAAGTATCCCAATACTGTAACAGTTCAATGTCTGGTTTAGCACAGGAATTTTATGTTCACAAATGCTAAAATGAAGTACTAAAGCACTAACACAAGATATTTGCATAGAGTCCCAAAGGTAGGACTAGACATAACCATTATGAAAAGGCATATGTAAGGGATGCCTTGGTGACTCAGTTGGTTAAGCATCCCAGGGTCCTGGGACCCAACACTGCATCAGGGCTCCCTGCTCAGTATATAACTATGCTTAGATGGGATATAAGGGATATATATAGGGATAACTATGTATCCATTCTCTTTATTTTTTTGCTGCATATCAGTTTTATACAATCACTGATCAAACATTTATTGTCTGCCAAATATCAGTCACTTAGTTTAGTTTAATGCATAATTTGTATTTTATACATATTTATTCTGCTTGGCAAGCTATCATAGCCATACACCTATTTCAAAATTTGTAGTCAATTAATGCACTGATTTTTAAATAAAATGATGATGAAATTAACCCTTAAAAAGTTACACATGCACTCATCTTGAGATCACATGCTCTAAATTCACTGCCCAATTGTGGAGGGGCAAACTCATACTGACTCTATTCTTCAGTACAAAATAAAGTATTATTTATCCAGTCCTCATTCAGGCATTTGAAGATACAATGGTGAGCAGATAATGAAGCTTACAGTTTAACAATAGAAAAATATAAATAGTTAACTACAATTACAAGTGGTAAGAGCAATAATCAAAGACACGATTAGCAAAGCTAATGAACTTTAAACTTCAGGATCATTCTCTTAGATGAATTTCTTCTAATCCCTATGAGGACCCCTAAAATTGTCTTCAGTTTGTTAAGTTATGTGTTCCTAGGAATTTATTCATTTTTTTCTAGGTTTTCCAATTTGTTAGCATATAATTTTTCATAATATTCTCTTATAATCCTTTGTATTTCTGTGGTGTTGGTATGTAAGTTTCTGTATCATTTATTTCTGCTCTACTCTTTATTATTATTATTATTATTTTCTTCCTTCTCTTGCTTTTGGGTTTTGTTTGTTGTCCTTCCTCTAGCTCCCCTAAGTATAAAGTAGGTTGTTTGAGATTTTTTCTTGCTTCTTGAGGCCTAGTTTCTTGATTTATTCAAAACCTTATCTTTCTATCATCTACTATGGAACATAAAAACATAAAATATTCTTACATTTGTTAATGTTTTCCCTGATACATTTTTTTCACCACTGAAATCATAAAGTTCCTAACCTCAGCATTGCTGATCTAAAAAGGTCAAATGTCCAATGATGAAAGCAAATTCACAGGTATTTGCAGTTTTATTCAGCACAAAAGCTGGACACAGAACTTGGGTATTGTCTGCCAGTCAGTCAGCACTGATAAAGAACTATCTAAGAAGAATAAGAATATGGAAATTAGAGTAGCTTATTTTTAAAATCTGAGAGAAATGGTACAATATGTACAGTTATGGGAGTAAAAATAAAAGAGGTGGTTGACCCAAAAATTCCACTCCTAGGAGTTAAGGAAACAACAACATATGTGACAAAACAAAATTTATATACATGAAGGGTACTGGGGGCTGAGTCAATTAAGTGTCTGCCTTCAGTTCAGGTCATGATCCCAGGACCTTTAGCTCAGGTCATGATCCCAGGGCACTGGGATAGATTTCCACATCAGGCTCCTTGCTTAGCAGGGAGCCTGCTTCTCCCTCTGCTTGCCGCTCCCCCTCCTCATGCTCTCTCTCTGTCTCTCCCTCTCTGACAAATAAATAAATAAAATCTTCTTTAAAAAAATCATGTGGAGAATGTTTATCAAAATGGAAAATTATCAAAAAAAAAGGAAAATGATCTGTAATAGTACTACGTTAAAAACAGACTACAGAACAATATGTGCATGAACCAATTTTGTAAAAAAAATATATATATACTTAAGTTTACAGAGGAAAATATTAGAAAAATGTTCTATAAAAATCCCAGTGTTGACCTTGTGTAATGGTATTATTAATGATTTGCTTTTTCATTCTGTTTTTAATTTAGGCATATTTATATTTTCTAAGTATTCAACATTAAACATATATTACATTATTATTAGAAAAAAGTTGTAAAAAGAAAATAGGAAAAAAGTGACATAATAGTTGAAAAGCTGGAAGTATTTAACTCTGCCTACATGATTTCTTGCCTGCAAGATTTCACAGGAATCTTGAAACAGTGTATTGTTGAAGAAATTTTTTTCTCCAACATCAGTCATTTATGTTTCTAATAATTATAATTGCTTATATGTTATTTAGTTAGCATAAATAATTTTACAAAATTGAATCAGAAAAAACTAAAATTATATTAAATAACTACTTTTTTGCACAAGTTATCTACTACAGTCCTTAAGTATCTGAAATACATTTCCTATAACATAGTACTTAAAGGGAAATTGACAATATACATTTTTGTAGTTTTATAATTAAAAGGATTCCTATTTAACTCCATTGATATCATACCAGTATTTTAATTTCTAATGTTTACCAGTGTTTTAATTCTACTTTGATGTTCACCATATTTTTTTAAAAGATTTTATTTATTTATTTGACAGAGAGAGAGAGAGACAGTGAGAGAGGGAACACAAGCAGGGGAATGGGAGAGGCCTGCTGAGCAGGTAGCCCAAGATGGGGCTCAATACCAGGACCCTGGGATCATGACCTGAGCCAAAGGAAGATGCTTAACCACTGAAGCACTCAGGCACCCCTGATGTTCACCACAATTAACTCTTACAAAGGAAATTATACACACACACAAACATACATGTAGATATTCATACCCAACACATTCCCAGACATGTAGATGATTATGTATAAGCAGCATTAGAGAATGCTATCTATTCTTTAAAATGCTTAAACATTTAAATAAATTTTAATTAATAATCTAATTTAATAATATATTAAATATAAATATATGTATTACATTTTGTATGATATAATATATTAAATATAAGCATATATAATAATATATTGAATAATATTATTTAATAATCATAAATAAATAATTTTTATTTAAAATTCCATATATTTAATTTTCAGAGGGCAGTTTAAATTAATAGACCCTAAGTACACCTGAAGAGCAATATAAAAAATTCAGGATGCAAACATATCTCATACTTCTAAATTTGAAATGATTTCTAATTAACCATCCATATGATCTTTGCATTATAGGTTAAGTTTAAAATTATATTTGTTCACTGCTTGAAGTAGACAGAAAGAAATACAAAGAGAGAATATAAAAAAGAAAGAAAGAGAGAGAGGAAGGAAGAGGGGAGGAAAGGAAGGAAGGAAGGGAGGGAGGGAGGGAGGGAGGGAGGAAGGAACTGTGTTATCCCTTTACAACCAGGGAACCTGGAAATCTGATCCAGCTATTCTATAGCTGAGGTCAGTGATGATCAAAAGAGGTGAAAATAATTTTCAGGAATATTATCAGCAACTTCAGTGAAAAAAGACTATTTAAGGAAGGTGCTTTACATTCTTTGGCCATTTTTTTTTTAATTAAAGCCTTAAGTGAAAAATCTAGTGTATTATCTTTTTCTTCTTTTGCATGTGTGTGCTTTGGTTTTGATTTTTTTTTTTCTTTTTCAGGTCTGGTATATTATTGCCATTAATAGTCCCAGTACATTAGAAGTAAAAAAAAAATAGTCCCAATATTATTATTTGCTATAATAATAATCCTGTGCAGATTAAGAGATAGAAAGAGAAATGTATGTTTAATCCCCTGTCTCTACTCCACCCATCCTTCTACTCACTTGCCCTCTGACAACTACCAGTTTGTTCTCTGTATTTGAGTCTGGTGTGTGTGTGTGTGTGTGTGTGTGTGTCTTTTTTCTTTGTTTGGTTTCATAAATTCCACATATGAGTTAAATCATGTGCTATTTGTCTTTCTCTGACTGACTTATTTCACTTAGTATTATACTCTCTAGTTTCATCTGTATCATTGCAAATGGTAAGATCCTACTCTTCTCTTGTGGCTAATACTGCATTGTATATATGTTACCATATCTTCTTTATCCATTCATCTATGAATGGACCCTTGGGTTATTTCCATATCTAGGCTACTGTAAATAATGCTGTGCTGAACAGGAGGGTGCATGTATCTTTTTGAGTCAGTTAAAGAACAGGAACTTATTTTTCACAATTCTGGAGGCTGGGAAATCTAAGATTGAGTACTTCTTGGCTGGTTCAGTTCTCCAGGGCAGAGAACTTACTTCTTGGCAGATTGCCGTCTTTTCATTATCTCCTAGCATGGTGGAGAGAGAGAGAGGAGGCAAAGGGAGCTCTCCAATGTCTTATAAGGACCCTAATCCCAACATGAATGCCTCACTCTCATGACCTGAACTAAGCTTAATTACCTCTCAAAGACCCCATCTCCCAACAACATTACACTGTAAAGACTTCAAAATATGAATTTTGGAGGAGATGTAATTCAGCCCATAGCTGCCTAAAATAACAGAGGTTCTCAGTGGCTTAAGAAATGAAGTCCTCCTGGGCACCTGGGTGGCTCAGTGGGTTAAGCTTCTGCCTTCAGCTCAGGTCATGATCTCAGGGTCCTGGGATTGAGTCCCGCATCGGGCTCTCTGCTTGGCAGGGAGCCTGCTTCCTTCTCTCTCTCTCTGCCTGCATCTCTGCCTACTTGTGATTTCTCTCTGTCAAATAAATAAATAAAATCTTAAAAAAAAAAAAAAAGAAATGAAGTCCTCCTACAAGGAAATGTCCAAATTCATCTGGACTACTGTAGAATGTTCTAGTTCTTTGCTTTGATTCCTGGCTCAGCCTCTTAAGATTGATCTTGGATCTGTCCCTGCACTCTAGCATGTGTTCTTATTGCCTTGTGGAATTGTAAATAAGGCTGCAATAAACATAGGGACACATATATCAGTGTGACAGTATATAAAGTCTTGAAACTGCACACCATTAAGAATGCCCTCTTGTGGCACTGTCTATGATATAACCAAAAAACTAAAAGCATCAGAACAATCATGTTCTTACTGACATAGAAAGAATGTCACCTTATATTATTAAATGGAAATATTGGTTAAAAGAAGAAAGAAAGAGACAAAGGAAGAAAGAAAGAGGAAGGAAAGGGAAAGAAAAGAAAAGAAGGGCCATAAAAATCTGTATTCAGATACGCTACCTAACATGAAAGAATTTATAATTATCTGAATGACTACAGAAGCCTAACTCAAAATTCTTCAGGTGATTAAATAGGCGAAAAAATGCTTGACAATAAATTATTCAGGCTGAAATTAAAAATGAAAACAATGTACATGTGAGCTAAATTTAGAAATGAAAGGACAAAACAGTAAAGAAAGGAATAAAATGATGTCAGCATTTATTGATATAAGATAAAGATTGATGCATGCTATATACAGCGAATGAGTAATTTTATTATGCTTAATGATACAAAAAGTGGATCCTGGGCCATCCAGACACATTTACATGGTTCTGGGAACCAAAAATCATCACTGCTATGAAAATAGCCATGAGGTAAAAATCACATCCCATTTATTGGCATGCAAATGTGCACATCAAGCCTAAGAGGGCTAATATTTCTTGGTCAAATGAAATCTGTTCAAAATAATGTGAAATGAGTTACACTTAGAAATGCATGCTCCTAGAAAGAAGTGTATGGAGAAAGAAAACATGATATAGCTATTTATAAAAAGCAAAATAGCAGACATTTGAGGATTAATGCTGGATTTTTATATTTGGAGGATTTCTGTAACTAGATAAACTACATAAATGCAATACAAATGTGTCCATGAGAAAGGTTATTTACAATTCATCAGACTTCCCATTGACAAAAATGTGATTCAAATTTTTAAATAATGCAGTAAAACCTTTTTATAAGGCTAACAATGAGAGGGATGAAGGAGCTTGCGATTCTGTATATGCACTCCTGAGACATTATCATGGAAATATTTAGGCAATAAGGACCTAAATCTTTTGTACAGCAATGAGGTAGTAGATGAACAATGCCATCTTATATTATACAAGGTCTCTTTCAACACTTTGGCTGGGTTTACCACCTTCCCAGGAAAAGAACACTTCCAGAAGATTAAAACAATAGTACTATAGAGGGTTTAAGTTTATAAACCATGTTCCCATATATTATCATTCGAAGAGCTTTACAAGTGAGGAAATTGAGGGTTGCAGAGATTAAGAAACTTACCAAAGTTCACAAGATAATATATTACTAAGTCAGGATCCAAATGAGGTTTCAAATTGCTAGAACCCAGCTCTGTAGAAAATCTTGACTATGCCCTTTTAATCTGAGGACCCAGGAACTGATACTGTGGTGGGGTCACAAACTGTGTTAGAGGAGGTTTTGCCTGCCTCTTTCACATTACCAAAGGAGCATCTTACCCCTTTTTAAAAAACATATATCAAAGGAACAAATTTAGAGTAATATGCAATTTGTGGCCTTTCATTGCTTTCTTCTATGGCAAATGCATTTTCCTAACATCTTTTCCTGCTATAGAAATAACGGATACAGATTGACTCGCCTATTCAAAATGTATCTCTCTACCATTCTTATCCTTTTAAAACTGGAATTGAAAAACCATAATCTTGTGGGTATTTGCTATTATTTGTGTAAGTAATGTTTAAGTGACAGAAATCAGTAAATCAAGAAATGGCTGTCTCAAATACATTTTTAGGAAAATATTCAAGCCAATATATCAGATCTAATATTCCACTTAAGGAACAAAATTCAAAAAACTGAAATGTTATTTCTTAGAATATGTGACTTTACTGTCAGAATGTAAAGCCCTGAGCATCTGGATTCACCACAATGAATCTCAATACACCCTTACTGAACCGACTTTTAAGATAAGTGGACACCCAGCTGTACATTTTAATGTTTATAGGGATGTCCCAGGTAACAGTTCTGAAAGAGTTCATCTAAGAGAAAATAATTAAAGATCAATAATTTTTCCTCCCCAAAGCTCTTCGTTGTTTCAATTCGAAGTTGTATTCGATTCGAAGGTCTGATTTTTATGGAACCTATACAATGTGAATTAATAAAGGGCCAGAAGCTCTTTAGGATCAGCAAGGATCCACAGGGGAAAGGGGAGGCCCAAGCTCTGCCCTCCCTCAACCGCAAACACTGAAGAAGGGAACTAACATTTATTAAGTACCTACTTTGTTCAGGCCAAGTGTTATGTTTTGTCTGCATTTAATCTCATTTAATCTCTCCCAACTATCTTTTGATGTAAGTATTACAATCTATTTTACAGAGAAGAAACAGAATGGTCACAGAGAGTAAAGATTATACACCTGACATAGGGCAAACCTGGAATTCAAAATCAGCTAGTTCATTCTGCCTCCTTTAAGGTTCTGTCACAGCTCTGATCCCTCGGTTTGAGCCTAGTTCCACCATGTCAACCATGGACAATTCAGCCAGCCCTCCCAAGAAAACTTCCTTGGATCCTCTAGATTCTACTGTGGATTTCACACAACACTTCTGTTTGTCTTGGGGTGCTACCAAGACTACAGCCAGCTTAGGTCCCAGACCTTCTTGCTTGACCCTGACTCATCTCCACACTGAGAAGTCTATTTAGCTCCCTTCTCAGCCCCTCTCTCCATACGCCCTCTCTGTCTCACCATCTCCTACAGTTCCTGACCAGCAATTGTAGACTATTTAATAAATTCATATTAGTCTTTCCCTTCCTTTTTTAAGGCACATCTGACACATTCCCAGCTACAGAGAAGATAAACCCTTGAGGGTACGAGATGTTTTATATTCATTTATATATTCCCTGTATCTAACATACTATCTAGTACAGGAAGACTCTTAAATATTTTTTAACTGATGAATGAATATATCAATGAATACTGTGCTAAGGTGCCTAAAACTGATTCTCTGGTTTTTCTGCTTCCTTTATCTGACTGCAGGTCCTAGAAAAAGTATTTCTGGGTTTGAATCCTCATTCCACCAAGAGCTATATGAACTTTGGCCTGTTATTTTGCCCAGGATTCATTTATTATTTTTTATTAACATATAATGTATTATTTGCTTCAGGGGTACAGGTCTGTGAATCATCAGTTTACACAATTCACAGCACTCATGATAGCACATACCCTCCCCAATGTCCATCACCCAGCCATCCTATTCCTACCCTCTACCCCCCAGCAACAGGAAACAAACAGATTCCTAATTTATTAAAAAGGGGATAATAATAGAACCCACATCATAGGTAGTTTTGAGAATTAAAGAGATGAATTCATGTGACATCATTAAATAAGCTTGACACAATATACACCCTCAGGTGCATCTCTCTTTTACCTTATATTGTGTATAACTGTAACCACAGTCAACAGAGTTCTACTTCTTATCTTTTAATGGATAATTTTTAGATAGAATATCCATGACTACAAAATAATGAAATTGATTGTTAGATGAGTATTTCTTCCATTGGGCCTATACCAGCCTCCAAACGACCTCAACACTTTCTTATAGATCTTTCCTTTGAGGATCTTTTTCCACATGAAAAGTCAAGACACTCTTGTCCCCATGATCATTATTTTTTGGTTTATGCATCCCTAATAATGAAAATTCTAAATTCCTTATATGTAGTCATTCATTGCCTCACTCATTTATGCATTTAAAAGCATCTCTTAAGGGGCGCCTGGGTGGCTCAGTGGGTTAAAGCCTCTGTCTTAGGCTCAGGTCATGATCCCAGGGTCCTGGGATGAAGCCCCACATTGGTCTCTCTGCTCAGCAGGGAGCCTGCTTCCTCCTCTCTCTCTCTCTGCCTGCCTCTCTGCCTACTTGTGATCTCTGTCAAATAAATAAGTAAAATCTTTAAAAAAAAAATCTTAAATTCCTACCCTGTGCCAGGCATTCTGCTATAGAACATAGAGATGAATGAAATACAATTTCTGTCCTGAACATATACATTTCTGTGCACGAGATGGACATGGTTTTGTGTCTCTTGGCCTCCTAGTCTCTCTCTTTCAAATGCTCCCAAGTTTGCTTATATTCTTCCTAAGGGTTCCAAAAAGGACCACAATATCTGACCAGCATTGAATAAAGTAGGTACCATCACTTTTTTGTTACATTGATCTCTAGATGGGAGGGAACCAGAGGCTGGTACACATCAATCTCTTCACACTGGACACAGTCACACCCCAACCCACATCAGCCATGTTAGGGGTGGGATGCAGAGGGAAGGAGTTAAATGCTAGTGGATCCAAATGTTGTGTGCCTTTTTATTTAAAGTCTCCCTTGGGGTGCCTGGGTGGCTCAGTCGTTTAAGCATCTGCCTTCGGCTCATGTCATGATCCCAGGGTCCTGGGATGGAGCCCATGTTGGGCTCCCTGCTCAGCAGGGAACCTGTTTCTCCCTCTCCCGCCTCCTGTGCATGTGCCCTCTCTCTTGCTCTCTAGCTCTCTCTCGAATAAATATTTTTTTTAAAGAATACTTCTTTTAAAAATAAAGTCTTTCTTGAAGTTTTCCTTTGGGGATTCACTATGTTTAGAGTCTCTCATTTCATACATATAGTGTAGTTAAAAAAAAAATGCCTATAATCTCCACCATCTTGAGAGAAAGAACTCTTCTTTCCCCCTTGGCCCTTAGAAACCAAGCTGAAGCCAGGGACAAGTCTCAGGACAAAGGACGTAAAATGTACAACTTAAGCTTGATGTTACAGGCCTTACAGAGAAATACTTCCTTTTCTTTGGCAATTTTTCCCTTAGGTGCATCTAATCCTGCCTCTCGTCATCATCAGAGCAATAACATCTCAAGGGCTGATATAAGGATAAAGGCCTAAAACAAAGATGCCAAAAAAGTAGTTCAGCCAGCCTTTTAATGTAGGCCTTAGACTCAGTATAAGCAGAAGAGCTCCAAACTCCATACTACTAGCTGCCTCAGTAGGATACCAAACTAGAGGCTAGGGATGAAACCCCATTTAGAAACTCAGGGTCTATTTGTCTATTCTTGAATTTGTGAATCTCTCCTTTCAAAGCAACTTCAAGGGTATGACAGCTGCCACAAGAGGTAACTGATCAACAAGACAGGTGTTTGGGATGCCAGTCATATTCTATCATTAGGTACATTTCTGTCTGAATGTGATTAGCACTCAGCTTTGCTGTACTATATTCACCAACGTCATAGATAAGGACTGTTGATGGCCACTGCTATTGATAGCTCCATTTTAGCTAAAAAGGCCAAAGCCAAGGCAAAATTGCAGCATTCTATCCACATGGAATCTACCAACGACTCCAAGAACACAGCTCCTTCTTACACTACATGGTGCTAGGCATCTTTCCCTCTTAAAATCAGTATTTGCCACAGGGCTTTTTCACAAGGAAAGTACTTTCTTTTATATCTCATGGATATAGTTTCCCAACAGTCCAAACTACTACCATTGAATTTGTTTTATTTTGTACTTAAAATTTTCTCTTGCCTTCCCACTCCCTAAATCCTTAGTGATCAATGCAAGGTTCTTAACAGTCTGATCCTGTCTATGCTCCAGTCTTATCCTTGCACAATGCTCTACTATGGTCTAGCCATGCTGAGATTCTTGCAGTTCCTGGGGTTCGGGGGAGGGTAGTTATGCTCTCTCTTAGATGTCATGCCTTTCAAATGTTACTCTGTATCCTCAAAACTACTCCCACTCTGTTTACTGCCTTTACTTCAAGACTTCTCTCAAGTGCTCGCTTGGGCAGCAC
The DNA here is from genome assembly GCF_002288905.1 of Enhydra lutris kenyoni. Classification (NCBI taxonomy): domain Eukaryota; kingdom Metazoa; phylum Chordata; class Mammalia; order Carnivora; family Mustelidae; genus Enhydra; species Enhydra lutris. Next base: position 14,980,736 of record NW_019154121.1, on the reverse strand, counting down.
ATATACTAAAATTGGAACAAAACAGGGCGCCTGGGTGGCTCAGTGGTTAAAGCCTCTGCCTTCGGCTCAGGTCATGATCCCAGAGTCCTGGGATCGAGTCCCGCATCGGGCTCTCTGCTTAGCAGAGAGCCTGCCTCCTCCTCCTCCTCTCTCTCTCTCTCTCTGCCTGCCTCTCTGCCTACTTGTGATCTGTCTGTGAAATAAACAAATAAAAATCTTTAAAAAATAAAAATAAAAATAAAAAAATAAAATTGGAACAAAACAGAGAAGATTAGCCTGGCCCCTACGCAAGAGGTAACTGATATAATATGCAACTGATTATAACATGCAAAACTTCTCTCAAGTTACCTGTTCTGAGAAGCCTTCATTTCCTACTCAGCAAATCTGCACACTTCTTATTTTATGACATTGTATTATATTATGGCCCATATATCTGCCTGCCCCCAATGGACTATGGACTTCATTGTCATTAACATAGCTTCCATTTCTTGAGCACATACAATCGGCCAAAACCCAAACAAATTAGGTGTTTGACATATACAATTCCACCTTCCAAACAACTATCAAAAGAAATATTTCTATATTCATTGTACTGAGTAAGAAGAGCATGTTCCAAACACATTGCTGTAAGTAGGGGAAGCAGAATTCCCACCCCAGCCCACTTGGCTCCACCATGGCACTATGTTTCTTCCATGGCAGCACTCTGACTCAATGGAGTCTCATTCATGTCTGTATCCCTAGTATGTGGCACAGAGTAGAAACTCTAGGCACTCAAGAAGAATTGTTGATAGTGAAGAAATGACTACGTAAGTGTTTCTTATGCACATATTTCTTTTACTTTGAACCAATCAATGCTGATGAAGAAATATTTGCCATAGGGAGTCATTTTACCACAGTCCCAGCAAAATGTTAGAAAACAAAGCCATTTAGTGATGTACTATGAGTTCTAAAGAGCAAGAACTTTCAATTCTAGATAATATTTTTTCATGATTTCTTTTGGCAGCAGTTACATAATTCATATTTAATAAACCTGTTCTGTGCTCCCATAAAATTTTGTATCCATCTTGATGTTAGCACTTGAAATCCATCTGCAAGGGTGCTTAAGATATGGGTCTTCCTTCTAAAGGGCAAAGATCTGGCCTCATGGTCTCACTCATTTCTCTATCCCCTAGAATAACCACCAGTGATCCTGGTACAAAGCATGTAATCAATATATGCTGAATGAATGTTGTCAAATAATCTCACCCAGTAACACCAAATTAAAGCAACCCAAACAAGCGCCTGGCTATCTGAAGCTGTGTGAAACAAGTTATTTTAAAAAGAGGAATTTTCCACATATCTTAGAGTTTAATCCTTTAGGATAAAATATTTGTTTTTATTTTGCATGGAAGCCTTTCTAAAATATGCATATTCTTTTCCTCTGAAGGGAGTCACACTTAAAACAATTTAAACTATTTTGAACCTTTGTTATTTCTTTATTAGTTCAGTGAGTTTACCATAAACAAAATGGTCTCAGACTATGGTGCTTTTGGTATTTTCCTATTTGTTTTTTGCATTTTATTTTTCTTTTCCTGCCTTATTTTACTAACAAGCTGTCAGATTCCATTCCTTAGTTTTATGAATGTGTTTGCCAACAGCAACTGTTCCCTATATTTAATAATTTTCATTTTTTGAATATTTACTGACAAGCAATGCGCTAAGTACTTTATTTGCATTATTTTACTTAATCCTGACAAATTTCTAAGAGAGTGTAGAGTTGGTTCTGGCTCCTCAGAGCTCTTTTTCTGTTTTACTGACATGTTCCTCATGAGTAAAGTGGGGTAGTTTATTTTAGATATCTGGGCCATCACTAAACATGACTGAATTGTTATTATCTCTTTTTCAGAAAGCCTCATCCCAGTAATTTTCAGTTAGCAGCATTGCAATGAGAGTAGATACTTCACTGTTTATAACCCTATTTTCTTACTTAATGTTTTAAATAACACACAACTGGAACTGCTAATGTCTCTCAAAAAGCTCCATGTGATGCGTACGTATCAGATAAATACTTGGTAAGAAAGACAGAGAGAAGAATAAGGGAATAATTGATGGCTTTCAAACTGATGGAAAAGAAGTATTTTGCCCTCTGTTGCAGAATTACAATTAATAGGTAGAATTTTAGGAAAGCATACTTTTATTCCATCTATGGGAGAAATTTCAAATAGTTAGAACACACCCACAATGGAAACAGTAAATTCTATCTCAATACTATACTTTTAAAATGACCCGACATTCCAGCCATGAAGCTGCTGCCTTGTTAATGTATCCCAAGCAAGCAACTGCTTTAATCTAGTCTAGGTCCTACATAGATCCTTTCTTTTGCAAGCCTACTTCTTGTTTGTTGCAATTGTGTTTGCATCTTGTACTCGGTCTCCTGATTTCCAACTTCTTCCTTGTAAACTCCAGCCCTACCCCACTCTCTGCTTCAGACTGACTAAAAAATTACATCTAATCTGGCCCTTAATATACTAGCTAACATTTAGAAGACCTGCTCAGACTTTTGCAACGGTAGAGAGATTGCACATAAGATTGGATGAATATCAGATGGAATTCAACAGAAAATATCCTGCTTTGGAAAAGTCCTTGGACTATTTGAACAATAAGTTTCTTCAAAATTCTTAGGATTCCAGGATATTCCAAGAGACAGAGAGACTCAAGACTACATATTGTGGAGTCAAAGCAAAATGAGTCTACTACATTGTAAAAGATATAGTAGAAACTTCACTGGTTGAGGGAATTAAATGAGATTGTGCATGTAAGAATGTGGGTTTCATTAATAGGCTTAATAAATGTTAAAGGCTCATGACAGTGCTAATGATAGGACACTAGCATGTATAATGGTACAAGTTTGAACCTCAAATCCACCACATACAGAGAAGAAAAAGACCTAAATGAAGTTCTGCTCTTGATCTATTTTGTCTTGTCATTTGCATCCAGGAACACAATCTATTATTTTTGAAAACTATATAGCAGGGTGGTGTAGAAAATGTACTGCCTAGGACTGAATCCCAGCTCTTCTACTTACTAGCTATTTGACTTTGGGCAAATCATTTAAACTTTCCACATCTTTGTTCATTCATCTATAAAAAGAGAGTAACAGTAATACCTCTCCTGTATAATTGTTATGAGAATTAAATGACTTAATATATGTAAAATGCTTAATAACTGCCTAGAATATAATAAGCATTATATGTGTTACCTATTATTAAAATGAGCTGGTGCTTACATTAGGCAGCATTCTCTAGAGGGACAGAGAAAAAGAGATTGGTTTTAAGGAATTGACTCTTGCAACTGTAGAGGCAGGCAAGTCTAAAATCTATAGGGCAGACCAGCAGGCTGGAAAGTCAGGCAAGATTGGTGCTGCAGTCTTTATTTATTTATTTTTTAAAATTTATTTATTTATTTGTTTGTTTGTTTGTTTGTTTGACAGAGAGAGTGCATGCACAAGCAGGGGGAGCAGGAGAGAGAGAAGCAGGATCCCCGAAGAGCAAGGAGCCTACCATGGGGCTCCATTCCAGGACCCCAGGATCATGACCTGAGCCACAGGCAGACACTTAACTGAGTCACCCAGGTGCCCCTGTGTTGCAGTCCTGATGCAACATTCCTTCTCTGGGAAACAGTTCTTGCTCTTCAGGCCTTCAGCTAATTGCATGAGGCTCACCAACATTCTCAAGACTTATCTCCTTTACTTAAAATCAACTGGTTATAGATCTGAACCACATGTATAAAATACCTTCAGAAACATCTAGATTAGTGTTTAATTAAATAACTGGGTATTATAGCTGAGCCAAGTGGACATTTGGAGGTTAACATCCCAGTACTATAAAGAAATATCTGGGCACCTGGGTGGTTCAGTTGGTTAAGCATCTGCCTTTGTCTCAGGTCATGATCCCAGGTTCTTAGAATTAAGCTCCATATCATCGGGCTACCTACTCAGCAGGGAGTCTGCTTCTCCCTCTCCCTCTACATCCCCTCCACCCTCTCATGTTCTCTCTCTCACTCTCTCTCTCAAATAAATAAAATCCTTTTTTCTGAACCTAGATGTCCATCAACAGATGAATGGATCAAGAAGATGTGGTATTTATACACAATGGAATACTTTGCAGCCATCAAAAGAAATGAAATCTTGCCATTTGCGAGAACGTGGATGGAACTAGAGGGTATCATGCTTAGCGAAATAAGTCAATCGGAGAAAGACAAATATCATATGATCTCCCTGATATGAGGGAAAGGAGATGCAACACGGGGAGTTAAGGGGGTAGAAGAAGAGTAAATGAAACAAGATGGGATTGGGAGGGAGACAAACCATAAGTGACTCTTAATCTCACAAAACAAACTGAGGGTTGATGGGGGGAGGGATTATGGACATTGGGGAGGGTATGTGCTATGGTGAGTGCTGTGAAGTGTGTAAACCTGGCGATTCACAGACCTGTACCCCTGGGGATAAAAATATATTATATGTTTATAAAAAATAAAATTAAAAAAAAATACCATATAATCCAGCAATTCCACCTCTGGATACTTAGTCCAGAGAAATGGAAAATACTAACTTGAAAAGACATATCTCTTACCCCCCACCCTGTTCACTGCAGCATTATTCACAATAGCCAAGACACAGAAGCATTCGATGGAAGAATGAATACAAAATTGTGGTATCTATATTATTTTTTGTACATATCATGTATACACATAAATCTTGCCACTAGTGGCAACATGGCTGGACCTTGATGGCATTATGATAAAGGAAATAAATCAGACAGAAAGACAAACAAACAAAAAAAATACAAAAAAAATTAAATTAAAAAAATCCTTTTTTCTAAAGAAATCTCATGATGATTTTGTATTATATATGTCTTTAAGAAATTAGTTTTAAGAAATGCCTCAATGACTTGAGGCATTAAAGGCTTTGAGTATATGACTCACTCTTACAGAGTCTATACAAGAGAACTCAGGTTTTCCTGTTAGTATAAATCTGGTATTATATTCATTGATTCGCTTTTCATCAGGTTGTAGAGGATGACAATAATAAATGTCAAAATAAAATAACTTTCTCTCCTTAAATAAGAAACAGAGGGTTATTCTTATGTTAAGCCAGGATCTTATGTTATTTACTTTCAATCACAGCCATATACATACAAATAAATCATATTTGCTATAGTAATAATGAAATTATAGCTGAGAATAGTAACGATTGTGAACATTTCAGAAAATGTTTAATTAGTAGTATTTTAATAGATTTTCTAGTTCCCAAAACACCCTGGAACTACTATCTGATTCTATTCTTTGACAATGTTACATGTTGTATAATCATAGATCTGAAAATTTCTGGAACACTCCCAATTTCAACTATCCATGTTCCTATATGTCTATATAGTGTGAAAACTATGGTCCTTTTAGATAAGACAGTAATATAATCTATTTATTTATCCAATGGACATTTACTGATTGGGCACTAGATGCAAGAATCTGGTCTAGTGCAAAAGGGACATAAACCATATATATAGGGCACACTTCCTGGCTCCATAATATTGTAGGGGAATTCTAGCCTGCTCACAAATATTTATTACACAATATGAAAAGTGCCAGGCTTCCTAAAAGAAGAAAAAACTAATCTACTCAAAGCAAGAAGAATACAATAGTCTCCCCTTACCGACGGTTTCACTTTTTGGTGTTTGTGACCCATGATCAGTTATGGCCCAGAAGCAGATAATCCTACTTCTGACCCATCCTCAGATCAGTAGTACCCTAAAGCTATGTCAAAATCCCTGTCATTCACCTCATTTCCTCTCATCATGTAGACATTTTATCATTTTACATCATCACAAGGAGAAGAATGATGAGTACAGGACAATAAAAATATTCTGAGAGTGTGTATATGTGAGAGAGAGGGCCCCAGTCACAAAATTTATTATGCTATAATAATACAATTGTTTTATTATATTATTAGTTACTATTGTTAATCTCTTACTGTGCCTAACTTTAAATTAAACTTTATCACAGATATGGGCAGGAAAACACATAGTATATATAGGGTTCACTACCACCTGTGGTTTCAGGCATCCACTGGGAGCCTTAGAACAAATTCCCTGCAGATAAGGGGTGGAACTGTATACTTTTGGATGAGAATATGAAGTCCGTTCAAGGTTTCCACATAAAACCACCATGGACAGGGTCTAAGGCAGGTAGACCACCTTAGAGCTATTATAATGCTATATAGGCAGCATCACATCAAGCTTATAAAATATGAATATTTTGAAACATTTTCACTGTTACATTGTATCGAGTTATTGATAATTCCACCATAAAAATGAATCTTATCCCCTCACCATAATATTTTGAGAACTGCATTGACTCCCATATAATGTAAACCCCTTTCTCTATGGGAGCAAAACTTCAGGAAATCTGAAGCCTCCTCTATCTTTTTTGCCAGCATATTCTCTGCCTGTTAAAAAAGGAATAGGAATGTAATAGTGCATAATTGCTAAAATGGCAAAAAAATAATTTTTAAAAGAGAAAAATTTATCAAAATGGGTAAGCAATCAACCCAAATCAAGTTGGGTTATCCTAGGATAGAGTATAATCCTTACAACCTAACCATTTTCTCCAAGACAGCTATTGACCCAATAGCATCTCTGACTTTGATAGTAATACAATGTGCTAATAGGGTTGGATACACAGTGAAGGATGTAGAACAATATGACATGAGTTAGCCCACAAGTGCCCCATATTCTGCCACATAATAAGTACACTAAAGGATAGAGTGAGCTATGGGCAACCATGACTCATTTCTGTACTTTTGACAACTTCCTTCAGAATCTTATCTAGGACTAGATAAGTCCTTTTCCCAGGGTCAACCAGGAGATTTGAAGACATGCTTCTATACAATACATATATATTTAGCAAATTGGTATATTTTCCTGTGACATCAAGGTAATAATAGTCAATTACCCACTCAGTAAACATGTATTGAATACTTACTGCCTAACAAGCTCTAAACCATATTATGGCTACATGAATAAATGTAATACTTAATATCAGGAAGCTCTCAATCCAACAAGTGAGGCACTTGAGCAACTAGTTCCATTATAATACGATGAACACTCTAACAGAGGCTTTGAGCAGCACATAGGAGGGAAAAATTTGTTCTAGGTCATTGGGAGATTGGTGATAAATAAGCAGGCCTTCAAAAGATTAAGTAGGAAATTTCCAGCTGAAAACTAAGGGGAAAATATTCCAGTCAGAAGAAACATGAACAAGGCTTAAGTAAGACTTAACTCAAGTTTGGGCCAGACTATAAAGGCTAGGCTAAAGTTAAATGCTATGCTAAGGAAATGGAACAACAGTCAGTAAACAATAAAGATCAGTAGGTACTCTTTAAACTGTTGGCTTGTGGACGTTGAGGTAAAAGAGTTCAGATAGACTATGACGGTCAGTTAGCCTGTTGCCACATCTCTCAGGAAAATTCTAGACCAGTGGCATTGCAAATGAAGAGGAAGATCAAACTTAGAGAAATTTCAAAGTGATTCGCATTAGTGGAATTTTATGATTAAAATTTTTTTCACCATCTCAATATTAAGTCTTTTGAGGTCCAATATTTCTAGTAAATAGTAATATGATCCAATCTCATTAAAGTTGAACAGTAGTAGGTAGAAAACTAATGTACTCTCATGATTTTGGATCATATTTTTGCTAAGTTAGCTAGAGTACTCCAAAGAAAAATATTACTATAAATTATTCATAGATAAATGTTGAACTAAAATTTAGCCTCAGCAAAGTAACTACCAGCTCTGTAAGTTACTCAGAGGCTTCCTTAGGTAATTAATTTTGTAATCAGAATTTTCTTTTTTAAGTTAGTTTTGGTATATTTTTAAAATGTAACCTCAATTTCTTTTTTTATAAGTCAAGTTACTATCCATGAGAAATGATACTTGCAAAGAAGAATCTACTATCCAGTGTCCTCTAGAAGGATAATGTACAGCTCTCTGGGTACCCAGTTGAATATTCCCTACTATGACAGCTATCTAATTGGTCTCCCTGCCAGCAGTTTCTCCCTTCTCTGATCTATCATGCATGATGCTGCCAGCTTAATCTTCCTCAGCAGAGCTGATAATGCCACTTCCTTGCACAGAAATTTTCTATGGCTCACAACTGCCTAAAGAACAGTGTCTAAACTCTGTTGTATTGTAATTAAAGCTCTCAATCAGACAGCTGATATCGCCTAATCAGTCTTATAACTATAGTCTACCCTGTCTGCTAAACCTGACTACTGACTACTCACTATTCATAAAGCCTTTCCCATTTTTCCCAGGAAGGCCCATGGGATGTCAGGCACATGCTTATTAATCCCCATGACAGCACATTTTATTCTATGACTTTGATCAAGTTACTCAACTTTTCTGAGTCTTAGTTTCATCTTCTTCAAATTAAAAATAATACCTACCTACCATCTCAAATCCTACTTAAAACAAGGTGAGCAATCAATCAATAAAATACTTACCTGCTGGATTGCTATGGAGATTAGGATATAATACATTAAAAGTGCCTAGCCCAGACTTCATTTGTAAGTAGCAGATTTTATTACTCTTCCAAGCTTTTGTTCACACAGTTTTCTCTTCTTGGAATATCTGTCTCCTCCACCCAAGTCTTAAGCTTCATGCAAAACCCAGTCCTAGAACCACATGGCCATGAAACCATCCCTAATATCCTTAGTGAAAATCAGCTCTTTTCTCTGGGAGTGTTTTGGAGAAATTCTTGGCTTAAAGTCAAATGCCTGACTCTTGTCACTTTCTAACAATATAATCCTAAACAAGTTGTTTATTCCAGCTTCCTCATTTCTAATATGGATAGTGACATCAACTCTACCTGGCTCACCAAGCCATTCTGAGAATCAACTAAGATAAGTGATATTTTTAATCTATATAATGGTCTATATATATATGAGACACTGTTCCTCCTATAAAGTATAATCCAATAAAGAGCCTTGGTTTTCCTCATCTTGGCAACTGATATAAAGAAAGATATGAAATCCAAGGAAAAAGAAAATGACTAGTATCTATTCTATGTCAGCAACTAGAAGATTGGAAGAAGGCACCAAGTGAAAGGAACAGGTCAAAGACAGATGGGCAGAACTGAGGCTAGGAAAGAAGACCGCATTCCTGAGATTCACTTCTACACACCAGCCTATGTATGCAAAGGTGGGTGGCAGCTTAAAGACACCACACAAGGATGATGACACATAGCTGATATTCTCTAAGTGACAAGGGAAGGGAAGGTGTGAGCAAGCAGAGAGGAAAGAAGGAAAGAAAAGGGAAGAGAGTGGAAGGGAGGACAGTTTCATCATTCTTTATAAGACCTAATTTTTGTGCCTCTTGCCAGGCTGGTATAATTTTTTAAAAAATTAAGTAGTTAAATCTTGTTTGAGACCATTCACTTGTGCTTTAATGTTCCCCTCTATGACTGTGCCTCTTCTATTCCAAGTTTCTTCCAGCTCATTCCCATTTATCATCAGGTAGTTGCCTCCCACCATCACCCTGGTCCCCTGGGCCACCTAATTACTCTTTTCCTCCCACTCTCTCAAACAAGCATAAATTTTTTTTTAAAAAATGAAAAAAGAAAAGACACTACTCTTATTTAAATGTCAACATGGAGCTCTAACAAGCTCATTCAAAAGCCTACTGACGGCGGTATGGTACTGCCCTACGGGCAAGCATGTACTTCCTAGCAGGGACTACTATTACTCTTAGTCTTCTTCAACCCCACCAAAATATCCATGGAGAGAATTCCAAGTAACAGCAACAGGTATGTGGGAAGGTATTTGTGTGCTGTACAATAATGATGAAGAGATTATCTACATTCACACAATGCTTTTGCTTTGCAAACTCCTTTCCCATCTGATATTTGATACGAATTCCCAGGAAAAAAAAAAAAGATGAAATAGGGAAATAAAATCCTATTTTTACCATACATTCTAATATAATGCAGTTTGGTAAAATTCAGTTTTCAAAGCCTTCTTATATACATCTTTACATTTGATTCTCTCGAACAGGTAGTTTTTTTCTCCATTTACCAGTGATGGAAGTAAGACTCAGAAGTTTGGAAGGACTTTCCAAAAGATCCTTATCTATATAGCTGCTATTTATGGCATATTTACTAGGCTCAGGAACTGTACTAAGCACTTTGCATACCTTACATATTACTCATCCTTCAAAAATTTATGGGGTAAATATTATTATTATTTTAACATTTTACAAATAAAGAAACTGAAGTTCAGAGAGGTTAAGAAATTTGGTTGTGGCCACATAACTAGCATACAGAAAAACCAAAACTCAAACACAAAGCTTTCAGATGACTCTTCATTTTCATGATATGCCAAGCTGCCTCCTTCCTGGCCCAGTGCTGCTACTGCAACACGGTTCAATAATTGTTCAGTAATATAAGAATGCTTTCCTTTGTTACCAAGTCAGAATTGCAGGCTTCAGCACTGTAGCTCAAGCTCTATGGAAAAAAATGACTAATATATGTAAATTCTTAAAGCAGAAGTAAGGATGATGCTCTGTCCATTTCTTTCACAAAAGAATAAAAGATAGTTAAGCAAAAAAATCACCATAACTGAGAGCTACAAATCAGTTAATATGGTTTTGGCAGCCAGTAGTAGAGTGATATATGCCTCAGTATAGAAGAGTAAAGAGGAGAGAGGTAAATCACTTATAGCTCAGGAAAATATACCTTAGAAACAACCAAAACATCAAACCTTGGATTATCTGTTTGTTTTAAAACAAGTAATGTCTTTGTTATATTCCTAAAATAAAGGCTGAGTGAATATTTTCCATCTTGTTTCAAAACCTCAACAACACAAAATAGCTAGCTCTATTACGACTTTGCTGCTGCCGCCTTGTAATATCGACAGCCAATTACAGGTAAAAAAATACTATAAGGAAGCAACAAAACCTTTTTGATGTGCATTTCCTTAAAACCTTCTATAAATCAGAATTTAAGTTAAGCAGTGAGAATTTTATCACATATATGCTGATGAAGTGAAAAGAGAGATCTCTCCCTCTAGGCACCTGAAACGAAATTTTAAGAACTAAGTGAAGCTTATATTTAAAATGATTCCAGGATGAATGCAAACAGGTAAATGTCATTTTCTTTCAAAACAAGAAAAGTCTAAACCTTGATCTCCAGGTCTTTTAATACTACATACTATTAAAATAATGTCAACGTTTTTCCTTGGGAAGTCATCTGATTTTGTTTCAAGGGAGAAATCAATCGTTGGGAGGCACACTATAGGGACTTCACAGGATCCAAAACAATGACCCCACTTCACTGTCCTTGATATCCACTTCAATATACATTAAATATATAGCTACAATAAAGAAGCCTGTGAAAACTAATGATGAGTCAAGTCAATCCAGGTAAAAATAAAATATTTCTCATTTCTAAAAATAAGAGATTTTGCATGCCTTTTGGGAAGGTCAGACCAAGGCATTCATATGCTCAAAACCTTCCAATGGTATCTCATATCTCTCAGAATAAAATCTTTCCAATAGCCTATAAGGTTGTACATAATCTGGCCCCCTCTTATCTCTTAGAATTTACCTTCTATTCTTCTTTCATTTGTTCTCTTGGCTACAGCAAAACAGACTTGCCCTCAGAATTCTTTGACTATACTAGGTATGTTCCCCCTAAAGGACCTATATACTTACTAGTCCCTCCACCTGGAATGGTCTCCCCCAGATATTTCATGGATAATTTCCTTACATCCTTCAAGTTTTTTGCTTAAATATCACCTTGTCATTGAGGCCTACACTGACCACTCAATTAAAATTGCTACCTCTTGTAACCAGCATTCATAATGCCTTTCAACCAGATTTATTTTTCCCATACCAGTCATCACATATTAATACATTATATATTTATTTAATTTCGGTGATTATTTACTATTTGTTCACTCCACTAGAATATAAGGACCAGGAAGGCAAAAATGTTTGTTTTGTTTGTTGATACATATCTAATACCTGACATATAATATATGCTCAATAAATACTTAGGGAATAAATTAATCAATGAATGTATTATCCTCTCTAAGAACTGAAGTTTGGTGAATCAGCCAGAAAATGACAATTTGCATAAGCTATGACTATAAAAAATGGAATCAGACAATGAGCAAGGAGAGCTTAAATAACAAGATCTTCACCTTTCAGTTTTATAGGGCTGAAAATAGCAGGAATCTTTTCTTCTGTAGGACTCTCTGACAATCTGAAGGGACGAAGCCCTGCCTACTGAATCATTAACCCCAACCCACACCCAGGAATTCTAATATCAACAGAGTAGTCTCTTTCTTGGTAGATTATAGACCGAGGATTCAGCAGAGAAGCTGATGCTGGTTATTTTGCTCTGCCTTAAGAGCCTTCCCCTGGAAATGTATGTGGGAGGGGAAGAAGGAGGCAGAGCTGGAGAGATGAAAAAGAGGTTTTTTCCTCCATCTTCTTGGAAAGTGGTGATATGAAAAGACTATACCACCAAATAAGAGTCAGAGGGATAGCCAATATAGAAGAACATAAAGTTTATTCCAAAAATCTTTGTAATGGGTAACACCCACTCTAGGCAACTTCTCCTTTCCCCTTTTAATAACAGAAAGGTTGTAAAGAAATCTGTACACCAAAAAATAACTCCTGTTATAAAAAATGGAAGTAGACTGAATCAGACATAGTCATATTAGAAGAAGAATACTGGGGAAATAGTGCCAAATGACCAGCTATGGAGCATCAAAGCAGGATTATTTTTTATAGGGAGATACATACTATCTTGGAAATACGTCAGAGTTACTCTTATTTGCTATTGCTGTTGTTTTTTCTTTCTTAAAACTAATCACAGATCTGTTAGAAAGACCCAGAAGGAAAGCAATGGGATTAAATACATGTAAAATGCTTAGAACAGTGTCTGGCACATAGAAGCACTACATAGATGTTTACTATTATCTGTATTTCTAATCTCAATTCTATAATATGCAATCTTTCATGCAAATTTATGCTGTATAAAAAAGATGATGGAAGGAGTTATGTCAAAGCATTACCAGGGGTTACTTCAGGGTGAAGAATTAAATGACCAAAATTTGATCTTCCTACTTTTCCTACCTACTTTAATGTGTTCTACACTTCAGTCAAACAGAACCAGTTGTATTTCCCACATGCACCCCATGCCTCATCACTTCTCTGACTTAATTCAAGCTGTTCTATCTGCCTGAAATGCCCTTTCTGCCTACTTTTATACACCCTATCCATCCTTCAAGGCAGCCTTTAAGGCAATAATGATGGAAGATAAGAATTATTGAGTGCCTACTATGTGTCAAGCACTATATTAAGCACATTATCTAGATAATGTCACTTAATGAATTCAAAGCCCTCTGAAATTAGTACAAATATTGTCCCTGTTTTACCAGTTAGGAATCTATAGTTTGAAATGATTGAATAACTTATTCAAGGTCATATAGTTCACGAATGGCAGGAGTGACATATATAAACCCACGTTTGAATACAAAGTCAGGGCTTCAGTCACCATCCTCACAGATCCATCCTTGAAAGTCCAGACTCAACTAAAAAGCAAACTCCTTGAAGTTTGGGTTACTGGAAAAATATATTTTAATTTTAGTGTCTCCCAATGAATGTATCTAGCACAGAGCCTAACAAAACACAGTAGCTTCGACAATAAATATTTAAATGAAAGAATTAATGGATGAGTGAGTCATTCCATCAGCTGTCACTTGTACTATGCATTTATTCTAAAAATACAATGGGCTCTCACGGAAGATTCAGATGGCCCTAGCTAAGAAGGTAGAGCTAATTTTAGTATATTTGTTCTTAGTGGGGAAAATGCTTTAAGCTAAAATAACAGAACTAAATTTCTCAACAAATGATTGAGAAAATGGGGGGAATATTCTAGGTTTTGAAGAAAGGGAAATAAAAGAGACAAAAATCTTTTCCCTTGTGAAGCTTACATTTCATTGAAAGAACAAATACACATTTAATTCTTATAAGATTCCCATTTTAGAGGAAGAAACTGCAATCTAGAGGGGTTAAATAATTTACCAAAGTTGCCCAGTCAGTAAGTGGTAGAACCTGCATTCAAAGCCAAAGGGTCTGAATGCTTTCCCTTAACAACTAGGCAATAATGTTTCTGATAGATAATGACAAGTGCTTGAACAAAAACAAAGCAAGGAATTATAACAGGTAGTGCTGGGTAGGTTATTTTAAATAGAACAGGGTAGAACTCACTTGAAAAGGTAACATTAAAAACCTAAAAAAGTTCACCCCCCTCCCATGCAGATATCTAGAAAAACAGCATTTCAGGATATACCTGAAGGACAAAGTAAGTGCAAAGAAATCAAGGTTCTGTATGTTTAAGGAACAATGAAGGGACTAGGGAAGCCAGACAGGAGTGAGTGAGGAGTAGAGTAGTAGGATTAAATCAGAGAGGTATCCGAAGTCATGACTGGTAGAGCTTTACAGGCAATCACAAGGAATTTAGCTTATACTTGGGTGGGAAGACGCGGAGAGGTTTCGACAAAAGAGTGACACCATATGTCTATGTTCCACCAAAATGCTAAAGACCTTACTTTGCAATTACACTGAAGGCAGGGCAGTAGAAAACAAATCACTTAAAATTATTTTAAATATAATGACGTGAGATAGTACATGTGATAAAATCCCAATTGCAGTTTTCCAACACCTCTAACTTAATTTGTAGCAAAAATTGAAAGTATAGAAATACTACCACACAGTAAAAAATATCAGACTACTGACATGGATTGAAAGGTAAAATGTGCAGAATTTTTCACAAGTAGATAGATAGATAGATCATATGTATATCTATAAATATATATATACATATACTACATATATAGTTTTTAAGATTTTATTTATTTGACAGAGAAAGTGAGAGCATAAGCCCTGGGACAGAGGGAGAAGAGAAGCAGGCTTCCCTTGAGCAGGGAGGCTGATGCTGGCTCCATCCCAGGACCCCGAGATCATGAGCTGAGCTGAAGGCAGCCGCTCAACTGATGGAGCCACCCATGCACCCCCACAAGCATATTTTAAAAGTAAACTTCTCACAATGTACAAATTTCCAGTTATAAGTTTAAAAAGTACTAAAGACATAATACACAATATGATGACTACAGCTAACAATACTATATGGCATATTCGAAAAGTTGTTAAGAGAGTAAATTCTAATAGTTCTCAACACAAGGAAAAAAGACATTTTTCATTTTTATTTTTATTTTTTTGGTAACTATATGAGATGATGACATTAACTAAACTTATTGTAATAATCATTCCACAATACATGTAAGTCATTATTATCCTGCCAACCTTAAACTTACACAGTGCTTTCTGTCAATTTTAACTCAATAAAACTGGGGAGGAAAACTGTGGTTGAGATTCAGGTTTTGCTTTATTTGTTCTTTCTTTAAAAAAAAAAAAAGCTGATTAATAGATTTCTATCCACCATCCTATTTCCACATAGAAAATTTTCCTGCAGCAAGCCAGACATTAAAATTTAAGTTACAGGACATCTTCCATCAAAGCAGCAAATCTTTCTGCATCTGTTGCAGAAGGACAGAGTGACTTACTAATAATGGGGTTTCCTTGCATATCCTTTTTACCCTAACCATCCTACATTTGAATTGTTGCATTAGAGGCTTCCAGAACTTCCAGAGGACATAACAACAGAGAGCACAGACACCATATTCTTGTTTTTAAATTCAAAAGCGATCATCCAGGTGTAAGATTGGAAAGATTTAAGAGAATAAGCAGTCAAATGGAATTTATTTCTTCCCAGTTACATACTCTACCTCTGTCCAAAACACTCATGTTAAAGAGCAAAAGAAAAAGAATAAAAGAGGAGAAAAGGGAACTTGCCGAAAATCACTTCAACTTGCATCCTTCTCTCAAACTTAAGTCTTTAAAGAAGCTTCCTTGCATGAATAGGGCACAGCAGAATAAAATAAAAACACTGGTAAAAGAATATCCAGTAGAAGATCCTGAGCAGCCTCACTAAATCCCACTATATACCAAGAAGAGTAGGAAGCAGCCAAATGCTCATTTTGCTGCCAGTTTTTACTCATGTAGCCATAATACACCCATGGAGATTAAAAAAAAAAAAATTAAGTGAAGAACCTTTCTGGTTAAAATGAGGAAGAGGAGCAGATGGTAGAGCATACCTTATAGCTAAAGACAAAGTAGTAACATGCATCTCAACTGCACACAACACAATAAAGGAGTGAGGATAGTCAAAGATTAGAAAGGAAATGTCCTAATAGGAATTATTTCATTGTGGATGCTGACTGATGATCATGATGCTTCCCTGCATGTCTCCCCGACCACTATCATTCAATCCAACAGTAATCATTGAGGCACTGTCCTCAACACAGTGATGTACAATATTACATAGTCTCTCTACCTCCACTGAGATGTTCTGAAAAAATATACACATCAGGGAATTTTCCCTCTGATGGTGGGGGGGGGAAGATGATGGAGGAAAAGTCTGGGAGTGATTAAATGTAAAGCAAAAATGCTTTGAGAAAACGCGGAATGGGTGATATTATGTTTTCTGCCTTTCAGCAGATTCAAAGCTTAATACTAGGATCATGTGGATTTACAGAAAAAAAAAA
>NW_019154121.1:14779196-14963631 GCF_002288905.1 Enhydra lutris kenyoni | reverse complement strand
AAGAGTAAATGAAACAAGATGGGATTGGGAGGGAGACAAACCATAAGTGACTCTTAATCTCACAAAACAAACTGAGGGTTAATGGGGGGAGGGGGGTTTGGGGGGGTGGGATTATGGACATTGGGGAGGGTATGTGCTATGGTGAGTGCTGTGAAGTGTGTAAACCTGGCATTTCACAGACCTGTACCCCTGGGGATAAAAAGATATTATATGTTTATGAAAAATAAAATTAAAAAAAAAAAAAGAGTCCTCCTGTACCAGGCACTGTGCTAGATATTATGTGTACAGTAGTACTCTTCTTTGTGGAGTCTTCTATGGGGGGCGGGGTGTGTGTGTGGAAGATACCTCCTTGGCATGAAAGTATCACTGACATCTTGCAGCCAAAAGCTATCTGATGGCTTAAAATGAATTTTAAAATACCCTGTCTTTACAATACCCAACCTAATGGTTATTTGCCCTGAAATTTTCACTTTTATGCTATCATGTTTTGTCTTCATATTGTCAAAATACTCCAAAAGATTGACTTGATTTTACTAAAAAAAGTACAGAACACTAAGTTAAATCTTAAACCCATAAAATAAAGTTATCATTTGAACCACTAATCTTGACTTCTGGAGTTGTCAGAGGATACCCCTTTTTTATTTTTCTGCATTATCAAAGGTTTTTAAAGGCTATGGATGTCTTAATAAACCTTTTTTGTTGTTGTCACATAGATGTATAAGCACATATATAATCCACTGAAATCAGTATCCCAGGGATGCATCCATTGCTTACCAAGTGTTTTTGAAATTTCTGTTTCCAGAGCCAAATTACCAGTCACGTAAGAATTATCATTCATACTGCTTCAGAGGATATTATCCATGACTTTCTATGCCAGCCTTGATAAACTAAGGCACACGTGTTTCTTCTCCATTCTAGCCTACATCCTGGGGAGATCCAGCTAAGAGAACAGAAATAGAGAAGCATAATGGAATAGGCAAGGAGTCCGAAGGCCAGACTGAATTTGGACAACATGCTTAGAGAGATTTTCTAGTTCAAAATTTACTTCTTGAGCCTAACATGATAAACACTCTTGTGCATATGAGGAATCAGAGATAAGGAAGATTTGTAATGGCTACCCTTAAAGAACTTACATGTCCTTCCAAGATGCTTTAAATAAACTCAGTTTGTTCAAAGAAAGGGATACAAAATGAGAATTAAAAATGTAACATGTCTGTACACTGTATCAACAGAACTATCCAGGATGTTGTCCCTTATTTTAAGGTTTTCTCATTATAAAATTCATTTGGGCTCCCCTTCTCAATTACTGTTCTTCATTTAAACAACTTTAATAACCATTTAATTTGGACTCCCTCTCCAAAATTTGACCTTGGAAAGCCAATCCCAACAGAACAAGATCCTTAGTTGCCCTGGCCCAGTACAGGGATCCCAAATAAGATACTCTCCTACTGTGCCCACCTCTATCTTCAAGGAGACAGACCAGGCAAGTCTGTCTCATTGCCTCATATTACCCATTAAGGAAGAACAATCAGATTCACTTTAGAAGCACCCTAACTAGAATTAGTGAGCATTCTTGTTCTGATGTTTTGGATATAATTGGCCAGGAATTAAATCACTAAAGGATAAGGACTTCCTAAACAAGATGTTTTAAGATGAACAGGGCAGAACTCAAAGAAACCCTAAAACTGCAGTGGGAAAACCCACACTACATTAACTCTGTCTTGCCTATCCATTTGACATTAAAAAGTAAGTCTAATAGCTATGCAGTTATTTTTTCTGATCATACATCTTTACATCACCAGTACCTTTTTCAAAAGCCAATTAAAAGTCCTGATTTATATGCATTTAATAACATAATCTTAGATAACCACTGCATAAACAGCCTGAAGTTCTGTTTTTCTTTTTAAATCAGTTATCTAACTAATGTATTAGTTGAAAGGATATTAATATAAACCAAAGGCATTACATGTGTATAACAATTCAAGTAAAAATTTTATCCCTAAGAAATCTATATATGGAAATATATGTAAATTGGATCATTTGAATATACAAAAAGTCCATATAAATGGACAACAAAGAGACATACAACAGAAAAGTGAGAAAATAATATGAATAAATTCACAAAAGAGCAGATTAATATAGCCAACAAACATAAAAAAACAATGCTTAAATTAATAGTTTGAGAAATGGAAATTATGCTAAAAATGAAGTATCACTAAGCTTATTAAACTGGCAAAAATTAAGAAAAGCAGCAACACCTATTGCTGGGATTGATGTGAGGTAAAATTTTACCAACATGCATTGTTAGTGAAAATATGAAAGGCAAAATCACTCTGGCAACACTTACTTAAGATAAAAGTACACACATCCTTGGAGCCAATAATGTCACCCCTGAGAATCTATACTATAGAATAAAAGTATCTGTATGTTCAGAAATACATGCAATCATCAGATTGAAGCATTAATAACAATGGGATAAAATAGAAAATAATAAATTGACATTGAAGGGTGAATACTGAATAAATTATGATATATCCACACTATGAAAATATACATCCATCAGAAAAACAAATTAAAGGTATACCAGACAATTTGAAGAAACATTCATATAAAATGAAGATTTTTTTAAGAAATAATTACTTTTCATAATTCTGTGTGTATATGTATGTAGTATGGATATATGTATAAAATATTGATATAAATATACATATAGATACATGTGTATATTTACATATGAATACAAATTTTATGAGTGCAGAAGGTATAAACACATTAAGTTGTTAAGATAGGTTACCTGTATATAGTGGGGGAACTAATGCAGCACAGACAAGAAATGAGTAAAAGGGAAAACATGCACAAATGGAAAAGTTAAAAAAAAGAACTGAATTTAAGACAAAAAGTATATACTTGATCACTTTGGTAAAATTAGGTATATGCATAGGACTATGCACCTAGAAATTGACTAAAAATACTTCAGGAGATTCAAATAAAAAGCAATAAGAGCCTAGAAAAAATATAGGAGAACAGTTAATACTGGAATGAAAAAGAATTTTAAAAATGGTGATAGATTTCATCACTCAAAAATTAAAAATATTGGGGCGCCTGGGTGGCTCAGTGGGTTAAAGCCTCTGCTTTCGGCTCAGGTCATGATCCCAGGGTCCTGGGATCGAGCCCCACATCGGGCTCTCTGCTCAGCGGCGAGCCTGCTTCCCCCTCTCTCTCTGCCTGCCTCTCTCCCTACTTGTGATCTCTCTCTGTCAAATAAATAAATAAAATCTTAAAAAAAATTAAAAATATTTTGAATGTCAAAAAGCACTATAAGCAGAACTAATAGTGATCAAAAAACAAGAAATATTTCAATATGACAAAAGGATAGCATATTTCATAAATAAAATGCTCTTCCAAAATAGTAACTCTAGCATCATTTCAAAAATGGACAAAGAGCTTGAATGAATCACCAAAGAAATACAAACGGAGAGAGAGAAAGATGGTGGTGGAATAGAAGAACCCGAGGCTTGTCTTGTCCCACAAACACAACGAGGTAACTATCAAATCATCTTAAATACCCCTGAAATTGACCTGAAAACTGACAAACTCCAAAACTAAAGGGAGAGAAGAGATCACGGTGAAAGCAGAGTCTTAGACAAACGGCCAAGATGGAGGAATTTATCCCAAATGAAAGAACAACATAAAGCCACAGCCAGAGATCCAGTGAAACAGATACAAGCAGCATGCCTGATGGAGCATAGAAGATATCAGTGAGGCCCATAAAAGAGCTAAATACCTCAGAAATCAGCCTGAAGACTGACAGAACAAACTCTACAACTAAAAGGAGAGAAGAGGACACACTAAAGAAGGTAGGAAATAAAGAGATGTGCTTTAAGGGATAAACAGATTGTGTGTTGCAGAAGGGAGGGAGCCATGGTCCAAGAGAAGGGCAAGAGACAGAGGGGCACACAGGGGAATGAACAAGGAGAATGTTTTCCCAAATCCATTGGCTTAGAAAATAAGAGCAACTGAATTTCACAAGTTCTTGCAACCAGAGCGGCTTAAAGGCTGGAGTTTATTATAAAGTTCAGCAGTCCTGACTGGTATAGAGCTCTGAGAGTACTGCCCTGCTCATGGAGAAAAGGCAGGCAAACAACATGAGGGCAGACAACATGGAAAAAGCCATTTGAAGACTGCCTGGGACACACAGTGGAGAGATTATTTGCTCCTCTTGGATAAAGTCTTTGGGAGGGAGCATTCAGAGGCATGTCTGCCTCTGTGAGGCCAGGGAACTGGCTGCCACCATTTGCCACCACTTCCCCTCAGCATAAACACAGAACAACCTGTTGGGGGCAGTGCAGTGCCAACAATGGCTTCCCAACTTCCTTACATCAAGGTCCAACATCCCATGCTCTACCAGGACTACCCTTCTCAGTCAAACTTGCCTCAGTCTGAGCATGGTGGGATCCTCCCCCAGAAGACCAGCATAAACCCTGCCCAAATCAATGTCCCAATCAGAGAGCTCTGCAGGGCCTCAGTTCCAGTGGAGTTGGTATCAGGTCTCATTTCACAAGCTGACCAGAGCACACCTAGTCAAAAGTCACCACATTCAGGCCAGGGATCAAGCACTGTCCACAGCCGACAAGAAGGGCCTCTGCAGATGACTGGCCTAAGGTTTAGAGCAGCCAAAATACAACAGCAAAATGCACCTAGCACACACCAGAGATACTCCCTGAAGTGCCAGACCCTGGTCACCACATGACTTTTTCATAAGGCCATTACTTTCATGAGCAGGAGACATTACAGGCTCTTCTAACACAGAAAAGGAGGCAGAGACTTAGACAGAATACCAAGATGGAGGAATTTATACCAAATGAAAGAACAGCAAGAGATCAACAACAACTTGTTGAAAGAACAAGAGATCTAAGTGAAACAGATAAAAGTAATATGCCTGATGGGTGAATTTAAAGCAACAATCATAAGGATACCCACCGGACTTGAGAAAAGAATAGAAGACATCAGTGACCCTTTCAACAAAGATAATAGAATTAAGAAAGAATCAATCAGGGCGCCTGGGTGGCTCAGTGGGTTAAGCCGCTGCCTTCGGCTCAGGTCATGATCCCAGGTCCTGGGTTCGAGCACCGCATCGGGCTTTCTGCTCAGCAGGGAGCCTGCTTCCTCCTCTCTCTCTGCCTGCCTCTCTGCTTACTTGTGATTTCTCTCTGTCAAATAAATAAATTAAAAAAAAATCAAAAAAAAAAAAAGAAAGAATCAATCAGAGATAAAGAATACGATAAATGATATGTATTATATCATTTGATACAATGAATAGCAATGAGTAGCAAGCTGGAAAAAGCAAAGGAAACAGACTTGATGCAATGAATAGCAAGCTGAAAAGAGCAAAGGAATGAAATAGTGATCTAGAACACAAAATAATGGGAAATAATGAAGCTAAATAAGAGAAAGAATTGTGCAGCACTAGAAGAGACTTAGGAAATTCAGTGACTCCATCAAGTATAATAACATTTGTATTATAGGAGTCCCAGAAGAAGAGGAGAGAGATAAGAGGGCAGAAAATTTACTTCAAGAATAGCCAAAAAGTCTGGAAAATGGGGAAGAAAACAGACATTCAGATCCAGGAGACAGAGAACTTACATAAATATCAACAAAAGCAGACCAACATCAAGACATACAGTATAATTGAATTTGTAAAAGATACTGATCAAGAAAAATCTTAAAAGCAGCAACAAAAAAGAAGTGCCTGGGTGGCTCAGTCAGTTAAGCATCTGCCTTCAGCTTGGGTCATGATCTCAAGGCCCTGGGATCAAGCCCTGCATCCGGCTCCCAGCTCAGCAGGGAGTCTGTTTCTCTTTCTTGTGCTTTTTCTCTCTAATGAATAAGTAAAATCTTGGGGCGCCTGGGTGGCTCAGTGGGTTAAAGCCTCTGTCTTCAGCTCAGGTCATGATCCCAGGGTCCTGGGATCGAGCCCCTCATCAGGCTCTCTGCTCAGCAGGGAGCCTGTTTCCCCCTCTCTCTATGCCTGCCTCTCTGCCTACTTGTGATTTCTGTCTGTCGAATAAATAAATAAAATCTTTAAAAAAAAAAAAGTCCTTAACTTCCAAGGGAAAACCCATAAGGCTAGCTGACTTCTCAGCAGAAACTTGGCAAACCAGAAAGCAGTGTATGATATATTCTAAGTGTTGACTAGGAAAAATCTACAGCCAAGAATACTCTATCCAGCAAGGCTATCTTTGAGAATAAAGGAGAGTTAAAGAGTTTCCCAGACAAACAAAAAGCAAAGGAGTTCATGATCACTACTAAACCAGCTTTGCAAGAAATATTAAAAGGGACTCTTTGAATGCAGGGAAGAGAACAAAAGTGACAAAGACAAGAAGGGATCAGAAAAAAATCTCCAGAAACAATGACAAAACAAGTAATAAAATGGCAATAAATACATATCTGTCAATAATTACTTTGAATATAAATGGACTAAATGCTCCAATCAAAAGACAATGAGTGTCAGACTGGATTAAAAAAAAGAGAAAAAAACCAAGACCCAGCTATATGCTGCCTGTAAGAGACTCATTTTACACCTAAAGACCCCTGCAGATTGAAACTGAGGGGATAGAGAAACATGCATTATGCAAATTGTCAAAAATAGAAGCTAGAGTAGCAATACTTACATTGGACAAACTAGACTTTAATACTAAGACTATAAAAAACACAAAAAAGGGAATTATATAATTATAAAGGGGATAATCCAAAAAAGAAGATAAAACAATAGTAAATATTTATGCACCAAACATAGAAAAACCCAAATATATAAAAAAATTAATAACAAACAAAGAGACTCACTGAAAATAATACAATAATAGCAGGGGACTTTAACACCCACTACATCAATGGGCAGGTCATCTAAACAGAAAATCAGTGAGGAAACATTAGCTTTGAATGACACACTGGACCAGAAGGACTTAACAGATATTCAGAACATTCCATCCTAAAACACCAGAATATATATTCTTTTAAAGTGCACATGGAACATTCTCCAGAATAGTTCACATATTAGGTCATAATTCAGGACTCAACAAATACAAAAAGACTGAGATCATACCATGCATATTTTCTGACTATAATGCTATGAAATCTGAAGTTAACCACAAGAAAAAATCTAGAAAGACCACAACTACATGGAGGTTATACAACATGCAACTAAAGAATGAATGGGTCAACCAGGAAATCGAAGAAGAAATAAAAAACAATACATGGAAAGAAATGAAAATGAATATTCAATGGTCCTAAATCTTTGGGATGCAGCAAAAGTGATCTTAAGAAGTAAACTTATTGCAATACAGGCCTACCTCAAGGAACCAGAAAAATCTCAAACAACCTAATCTTACATCTAAAGGAGCTAGAAAAAGAACAATGAACACAGCCTAAAGCCAGCAGAAGGAAGACCACAGTAAAGATTAGAGCAGAAATAAATGATATAGAAACAAAAAAACAATAGAACAGATCAATGAAATGAAGAGTTGGTTCTTTGAAAAAATTAATAAAATTGATAAACTTCTAGCTAAACTTATCAAAAAGAAATGCGAGAGGACTCAAATAAATAAAATCAGAAATGAGAGAGGAGAAATAACAACACCACAGAAATAGAAACAATTATGAGTATATTATGAAAAACTATGTGCCAATAAGTTGGACAACCTGGAGGAAATGGATAAATTCCTAGAAATATAAACTACCAAAACTAACCCAAGAAGAAATAGAAAACTTGAACAGACCAATAACAAGCAAAGAAATTGATTCAGTCATCAAAAAAAAGCTCCCAACAAACAAAAGCCTGGGCCAGAGAGCTTCACAGGTGAATCCTACCAAACATTTAAAAAAAGAGTTAATACCTATCTCCTCAAATTTTTCCAAAAAATAGAAATGGAAGGGTGACTTTCAAGTTTATTTCATGAGGTTAGCATTACCCTGATACCAAAACCAAAGACTGCTCCAAAAAAGAGAACTATAGGCCAATATTCATGATGAACTTGAACACAAAAATTCTCAGTAAAGTACTAGCAAATTGAATCAATCAGTACATTAAAAGAATCATTCACCATGATTAAGTGAGATTTATTCTTGGGCTCCAAGGATGGTTCAATATTTGTAAATTAATCAATGTGATACACCATATTAATAAAAGAAGGATAAGAACCATATGGTTATTTCAATAGTTGCATTAAAAGCATATGACAAACAGAGCATTCATTCATGATAAAAAAAAAAAAAAAAAAACTCAACAAAGTAGGTTAAGAGGTGAAATACCCACAGCTAGCATCATCCTCAATGGGAAAAACCTGAGAGCTTTACCCCTAAAGTCAGGAACAACACAGAGATATCCACTCTCACCACTGTTATTTACCATAGTGTTAGAAGACCTAGTCACAACAATCAGACAACAGAAAGAAATAAATGGCAACCAAATCAGCAAGAAAGCAAACTTTCACTATTTGCAGATGACATGATATCCTTCATAGAAAACCAAAACCTCAACCAAAAAAATTGCTGGAACTGACACATGAATTTAGTAAAGTCATAGGATACAAAATTGACATACAGAAATCTGTTGCATTTCTATACACAAATAATGAAGCAGCAGAAAGACAAATCAAAGAATTAATCCCATTTACAATGGCACCAAAAACCATAAGATACCTAGGAATAAACCTAACCAAAGAGGGAAAAGACTGTACTCTGAAAATTATAAAGTGCTGATGAAAGAAATTGAAGATGACACAAAGAAATAGAAGGACATCCTATGCTCATGGATTAGAAGAACAATTATTATTAAAATGTCCATGCTACTCAAAGTAATCCATACATTCAATGCAATTTCCATCAAAGTATCAATAGGATTTTTCACAGAGCTAGAACAAACAATCCTAAAATTTGTAGGGAACCACAAAGACCCCAAATAGCCAAAGCAACCTTGAAAAAGAAAAGCAAAGCTGGAGGCATCACAATCCCAGATTTCAAGTTATATTACAAAGCTGTAGTGATCAAAACAGTATGGTACTAGCACAACTATAGACACAAAGACCAATGGAACAGAAAAGAAAACCACAAAATAAACCCAAAACTATATAGCTAATTAATCTTTGACAATGTAGGAAAGAATATCTAATGGAAAAAAGACAGCGACTTCAAGAAACGATGCTGGGAAAACTGGACAGCAACAATACGAAAGCATAAAACTAAGCCACTTTCTTACACCACACACAAGAATAAATTCCAAATGGATTAAAGATCTAAATGTGAGACCTGAAACTGTAAAAATTCCTAGAGGATAACACAGGCAGTAACTTCTTTGACATCAGGGGTAGAAACTTCTTTCTAGATATATCTTCTGAGGCAAGGGAAACAAACGCAAAAATAAACTACTGGACGTCATCAAAATAATGCAAACTGGTGCAGCCACTCTGGAAAACAAAACCGAGATTGCCCAAAAAGTTAAAAATAGAACTTCCTGTGATCCAGCCACTGCAGTACTAGGTATTTACCCAAAGAATACAAAATACATATT
The DNA here is from genome assembly GCF_002288905.1 of Enhydra lutris kenyoni. Classification (NCBI taxonomy): domain Eukaryota; kingdom Metazoa; phylum Chordata; class Mammalia; order Carnivora; family Mustelidae; genus Enhydra; species Enhydra lutris. The sequence continues at coordinate 14,954,066 of NW_019154121.1, read as the reverse complement.
CAAAGGGATACATGCACCCCAATGTTTATAGCGGCATTATCTGCAATAGCCAAATTATGGAAACAGCCCAAGTTTCCAATAACTGTTGAATGGATTAGGAAGATGTGGTATTACACACACACACACACACACACACACACACACACACACACACACACACACACACACACACACACACACACACACACCCCCCATGGGATATTAATCAGCCATTTAAAAAAATAAAGAAATCTTGACATTCACAGCTATGTGGGTTGAACTGGAGAGTGCTGAGTGAAATAAATTGGTCAGAGGAAGACAAATACCATATGATTTCACTTATGTTTGGAATTTAAGAAACAAAACAAATATGCAAAGGGAAAAAAGAGAAGAGGCAAACCAAGAAATAAACTAAACTGTAGAAAACAAACTGAGGGTTATCAGAGAGGAAGTAGGTGGGGCGGCAGTTAAACAGGTGATGGGGATTAAGGAGTGCACTGGGTATTGTATGAAAGTGTGGAGTCACTATATTGTACACCTGAAACTAATATATCGTATGTTAACTAACTGGAATTTAAATAACTTGTTGAGCACTGGGTATTGTATGAAAGTGTGGAATCACTATATTGTACACTTGAAACTAATATTATATCATATGTTAACTAACTGGAATTTAAATAAAAACTTAAATATAAATACTCAATAATTATAAGAAAAAAGACCCATAAATTGTGAACTGATGGTTGCCAGAGGGGCAGGAGTTGGGGGATGGGCAAAATGGATAAAGGGTAGTGGGAGGTACACATTTCCAGTTATAGAAGGAGAAAGTCAAGGGGATGAAAGGTATAGTACAGGGAATGTGGGCAATGGTATTGTTAACAGAGCTGCATGATGACAGTAGCTATACTTGGGAGCACAGCATAATGTATAGAGTTGTTAAATCACTAAGTTGTACACTTGAAACTAATGTAACATCATATGTCAACTGTGCAACAACAAAAAAAGAGTAAAACAAAACAGTTCAGTTTCAGTAATGAATAAGAACTGCAATCTAATGCATTAAACAACAAATTGTATCTATTAATTTGATGAATATTTTAAATGATTAATACTAACGAGGGTATAGGTAGGTATGCCTTTCAAACACTGTTGGTAGTATCTTTCTGCAAAGCACTTTGACAATTTGTATCAAGAGACATATAAATGTCAATATCTTTGAATTCAGGAGTTTCATCAGAAAACACATAATGTTTGATATACACAGATATCTATGAAAGCATTATTCAGGGCTGAGAACAGAAAATAGCCTAAATATTGAATGGAGAACTATCAAAGTAAATTACAAATGATGGAATACTATATAGCCATTAAAATATTTCCTATATGGGAAAATATTAATAGTATAGTAGTAAATACAAAAGTAATAAAAAACACAATATATTCTGGTGTACAATTTAATGCACACATATTTGTACAGAAAAAAAGACTAAAAAGTCAAAATTATTATAGATATTAAAACTAAGATTTTTAATATTTTCAGTATTTTATAAACTTTATATAGTGGTATCAGTTAAAAATTATTGTTAACTTTTTCTTCAAATAACTAAGGTAATCATCAGACTGAATCTCTTCCATTTTTTTAAGTCAATTCTGAGCAAGATAGAAAGCATATCACAAGCCTCAATCTTAACAATCCAAAGATTCAGCAAAGTGCCATTGATTAGCACTAGGATTCCACATAGCTTCCAAGTCAGCTTCACTACACAACCTTGACAGATTGTGTGTGCATGTGTGTGTACTACTACCTGCCTCAAAGTATCGAATGCCACTTAAAAATATCATTGACCGGCCCCTGCCTCTGTATTAATCCTCAGTTATGAACCTGGGACATTCCTCAACTTGCCTTACTCTTCGGTAACTGGTAATTCCAATAGTAGTCTCCAAACTGTTTGATCTCATCGTCCTCTACATAAAAACCATTTGAACACAGAACTCTACTAACCTTATGTTAATTTTTAAATGTGTATGTATTACTGTTTATATACTATATACTATAAATTACCCAAAATGTTTAATAATATAAAGGAGATGGTAAAAAGTATAAATGGAAGTTCTACTATTTTGCTCCTAAACCCTAATGGGTCATTTTAAAACACCCCAAGATATATGGCCCTATTATGGAGATGACAGCTACAGACCACACTTTCCAATCCCATCTCTTTCCTGTATTGCACTGGAACCATGTTCTGAAATACCAGAATGCCTTAGACTTGAGTCAACTCAATCACAATATTCATAACAGAACACACTTGTATAATGTGAAGAATCATGTCTTCCCATGCCTTTTCATCTCTTGGCAAAATGTGGATATTTATACATAAGTATTGAATACAGTACAGTATAACTTCATTTATATTATTATTGTTGCCATCTGTCAGTAATGATTACTACTACTATGACTGTGACCACTTTACTGGCATAAGTAAATCATAATATTATTCAGTTCTTTTTAATGTTTCACGATATACCTCTGCAGATTTTTGAAGGTTATCATGGCACGGAGCAAGAAGGGATGTCTTCTCCCATTTCTGTGCAACTCGATTGGCTTCTTCTATCTTCTGATCACAACTTTTTTGAGAATTTAGCAATGTCACCTCATAAAATTCTTGAATATCTGTGGAAAAATGGAAGGATCAAATGTCATGTACCATCACATAAATAGCTTCTGCATATATGTATATATGAAAAATTTTGCTTACTAAATAACTACATGCACATGATCCCAAACAAAAATAATAAAAATAAGGAAATCTTGAAAACTGCATTTATACCTGCATGAGAATTCTTTATTAATGACTGAAAAACCTGAAAACACCCAAGATGTTCTTCAATCATTGAATAAACAAACTGTAGTAAGTCATATTCAGCAATAAGGAAGAATGACCTACCAAGCCATGTAGAAACAGATGAATCTTAAATGCTAACTTTAAATATCCAGCCTGAAAAAGCTACATATTTTATTATTCCATTTATATAATATTTTAGAAAAAGCAAAACTAAAGAGACAGTAAAATGGTCAGTGATCACTAAAGGTTCTTGATGGGATTCTGGAACAGAAAAAGGACATTAGCTAAAAAGTATGGACTTACTTTCGTAATAATGTATCAATATTTACTATTAGTTGCCACAGTAAATATAAGATGTTAACAATAGGAGAAACAGTCTGGGGTACATTGGAACTCTCCATACTCTTTGCAACTGTTCTGTAAGCATTAAAACTACTCCAAAATTTAAAAAAAAAGTTATTTTTAATTTCTTTTTTGTTTTATTTTTTTAAGACTTAATTTATTAGTTTGTCAGAAAGAGAGCATAAGCAGGGAGAGCAGCAGGCAGAGGGAGAGGGAGAAGCAGGCTCCCTCCTGAGCAAGGAGCCTGATGTGGACTCAATCCCAAGACCCTGGGATCATGACCTGAGCTGAAGTCAGATGCTTAACTGACTGAGCCCCATAGGCATCCATTTAATAGCCTTTTTCAAAAGCATTACACATGGGTGCGTGGGTGGCTCAGTCAGCTAAGTGTCTGACTTCACCTCAGGTCATAATTTCAGGGTCCTGGATTGAGCCCCCATCACACTGGATTCCATATTGGGCTCGGTGGAGAGTCTATTTCTCCCTCTTCCTCTGGCCCTCCCCCCAGAATGCACTCTATCTCTCAAAAAAACAAATAACATCATAAATTAATTAATTAATTAATTAATTAAATAGTATTACACAATCACTGTTAGAAACTGACCCAAATGGCGCCCAAAATGACTACTTTCGTAAATTCATTTTCAGATTTAGGATGTAAATGGGGTTAAAAATTATCATACAAAGTTACATTTTGCAACTTTTTAAAGTATGAAAAAAAGTGTTTTTGATGACATCTGCTTCTGACACTATGGCTAAGTGCTCTTCAGATGAACTAGGCACTCTGAAGCATTACTGATGTTGCAGCAGATGGGCTAGATCTCCAAGAATGTTCTCATATATGTGTGTATATATATATATATATATATATATATATATACACACACACACACACACACAAAACTTGAGCTGAAATCAGATCAGCTGGGAGGCTGGATTAATAGTAGTTGGTAGACAGAAGGAATGGGGTTGTTCTGAGGACACATACCTATGGCAGAATTGCTATCAGCATACAGACCCTCATATCAGTAAGTAGAGGTAAGGAAGCTGGCCCTAAACTTCCTCACTGAGCCAAGATCCTCAAAGAATGATGAAGTAATTCTATGTCAGTGGCTGCCTATTTGTTACTGGCAGCAGCAAAAGAAAATATTTTCTATAGAAAATCTCAAACCTATAGGATTCTCATAGATGAGGATCAAGAAAAGAGCTCACAATCAAGATCACAAACCAACAGAAAGGCATGCCAATATAAATGAAATTCAGCAGCAATAGCAAATCATGGGTTACATGCCCAGTTATTGCTGGTTTTGGAATTTTCTGATATGGAACAAAGAAAAGCTATGTAAAGTGTTGGATAAATGATGGCCATACTCACAAAGATAAGCAAATAACAAGACCTAGGAAGAGTGAACATGCCAAATGAGAAGAAACAAATGTAACTTCTAAAATTTAAAAATACAATTCTTTAAAAATAGATTAATGGATGGCTGGTGGGTGGATTGATATCACATATAATAAATATAATAAAATGCTAATGATAAAATCTATCATTAGATAGTAGGTGTATAGGTACTCACTGTAGTATTCTTATAACTTTGTTTGAAAACGTTCATAATAAAATGTCAGAAAAATGTGTAATTATTTAAAGTTAAAAATTCAAAGGCTAGGTTAAACAGCAGATTAAACAAAGTAGAACTGGAAAATATTCCCAAAGAAAAAAGTCAGAATTCAACATGAGAGAAGATGAAATAGAACATATGAAAGTATTAATTGACTATGTACCGAATGGATAAGAAAGTCCAATATTTTTCTAATAGATAGTTTAAGGAGAAAACAGAATAAATAACAAGTGATATTTAAAGAGGTAAAGGATATAAAATTTTTAGAACTTATGAAAATATGAATTCAGAAACTGAACATAACAACTTATATGAAAGAGAATAAATAAAAGCTATGTGCATACCATAATAAAATATAATAAAATTTCAGAATACCAAAAACAAAGCAAAAATCATGAAAGCAGTTAAAGAGAAAAGACTAATCAGACTTATCAAAAGCAATAATGTAATATAAACAGCAGAAAAATAACTTCAAACTTTTGAGGGAAAATAACTATGAACATAGAATTGTTCCTTTGCAAATCATATTTATGATTTTTTTTTAAAGATTTTATTTATTTATTTGACAGAGAGATAGATCACAAGTAGGCAGAGAGGCAGTCAGAGAGAGAGGAGGAAGCAGGCTCCCCACTGAGCAGAGAGCCCGATGCGGGCCTCGATCCCAGGACTCTGGGACCATGACCTGAGCCCAAGCCAGAGGCTTTAACCCACTGAGCCACCCAGGCACCCCATATTTATGATTTTTAAAAAAACTTGTATCTAGAATATATAAAGAACTCTAAAAATGAATATGAAACCAAACAATCCAATAGAAAAATGGCCAAAAGATTTGAACAGGCACTTCACTGAAGAAAATAACAGATGGCAAATAAACACATGAAAAGATATTCAGTATCAATAGTCACTAAGGAAATGAAAAATCAAAAACACAATGAGATACAACTACACATTTATTAGAATGGCTAAAATTAAAAACATTGAACACACCAAGCACTGATGGGGATGTGAATGAACTGGAACTCTCATACTCTGATACTAAAAATGAAAAATGGTACAGCCACTTTGAAAAACAGCAGTTTTTTCAGTTTCTTAAAAAGTTAAGCATAGAACTAATGTATAATCCAACTATTCACATTCTAGGTATTATTAAGAAAAAAGAAAATGGGGGTGCCTGTGTGGCTCAGTGGGTTAAAGCCTCTGCCTTCGGCTCAGGTCATGATCCCGGGATCCTGGGATCGAGTCCCGCATCGGGCTTTCTGCTCAGCAGGGAATCTGCTTCCTCCTCTCTCTCTGCCTGCCTCTCTGCCTACTTGTGATCTCTGTCTGTCAAATGAATAAATAAAATCTTTAAAAGAAAAAAAAGAAAATGTATATGACCCTACAAAAAGTCAAGTCAGTAAATAACCCAAAAGTCCACTAATGAATGAATAAACACATTGTGGCATATCCATATAATAGAATACTATTCAGCAATAAAAAGGAACAAACTATTGACATACACAACATGGATGAATTTCAGAATAATTCTAAATTCTATCAAGTGAAAAAATCAGACAAAAGTGAGTTCGTGCTTTATAATACTCATAAAAATTCTAGAAAATGCAAATTAATTCTATAATGACAGGGAAAAAAAATCAGTTGTTGCCAAGGAATAAAGGGAGGAAGGACTACTGGAAGGGGTGAGTGGGAGGGATTACCAAGAGACAGGAGGAAACTTTAAGAAGCAGTGGATATGTTTACTACCTTGATTGTACTAACAGTTTCACTAATACATACATACTTCAACATATTAAATCATGTACTTTACATATGTGCAGTTTATTATGTATCAATTGTACCTCAATAAAGTGAAAAAGATATGACATGAATTTAGAGGAGACATCTTCATAACACATAGGCAAAGGAACAGTATCTAGATATGCAAAAGACAACAAATCAAAAATAAAAAGACATATAAGCCAGAAGGGGAAAAAATGGGTGAAAAATATGGACAGTCCTTTCACAGTAAAGGAAACGTGTATCACTGACAAAATAGAAAGGTATGGATCAGTAGCAACTTTTATTTGATCCTAATGAGTGGGAATTGCTATAACCATGTTATTTTTTTTTAACTATGTTCAGCTAACCAGCAGATAGTACATCATTAGTTTTTGATGTAGTGTTCAACGATTCATTAGTTGCATATAACACCCAGTGCTATAAACATTTTAGAAAATTATCTTGTAAAACTGAACATTTGTTTCTCATAAATCCAGCATTTCTACTACCCAATACACATCTTAAATGAACTCTCGCACATATGCACCAGGAAACAAATGAAAATGTTCATAATAGCACAGATCATAATAGCAAAAAATTAGAAACAATCCGATGTCCATCCTAAAGGAAAATGAATAAATTCTCAAAGTGGAATTCATGCAGCAGTGAAAATGAATAAACTACAGTATCATAAAATGACATGAATAAATCTTGAAAACAACATTGAGTAAAAAAAAGCAAATCTCAGCATAAAAAAATTTTGTAAAGTTAACAAACATACAACTATATATTTTTAGGCATACATACATATATGTGTGAAGAAACATATAGATCAAAGCAAAGAAATACATGGAAAGATGTAATTACCTCAGCAGAAGGGGTAGGCAAGAAAATGGGTGAGGGAGGAATGCATAGGTAGATGCAAAAAACAGTGCTCTAGTTCTAGATTCCAGAAATGTTTATTTCCAGAAATAAACATTCTGGAAATGTTAATTGTATTATTATGCTATATATTTTATATATAAATTATATATATATGTATATATATATATATATATATTCTTCTGTATGTATTTTCTTTTTTTTAAGATTTTATTTATTTATTTGACAGAGAGAAAAATCACAAGTAGGCAGAGAGGAGGCAGGCAGAGGGAGAGGGGGAAGCAGATTCCCCGCTGAGCAGAAAGCCTGATGTGGACCTTGATCCCAGGACCCTGAGACCACGACCCAAGCAGAAGGCAGAGGCTTAACCCACTGAGCCATCCAGGAGCCCCTTTCTGTATGTATTTTCAAATAACAAAAAACTTAAGTGTTTCATAACTAGTAAGATTTACAAAGAACACTTACAAATCCTCAAATTTTATGCACAGTTATAACTTTATTCTGCCACTAGCAATAAGGTGGCTGTGAAGTCATGCTTAAAAGTGTGTAAGAACAGAAGACAAAAAGAACAAATAATCCTAAAATTGTCATGGAGCCACAAACAATCCAAAATAGCCAAAGATGTCTTGAGAAAGAACAAAAGCTGGGAGTATCACAATCTCAAATTTCAAGATATATTACAAAGCTATAGTAATCAGAACAGTATGGTACTGGCACGAAAAGAGACACCTAGGTTAATGCAACAGGATAGAGAACCTAGAAACAAATCCACACTTAAATGGTCAATTAACCTATGATAAAGGAAACAGGGATATGCAATGGGGAAAAGATAGTCTGATCAACAAACGGTGTTGGGAAAACTGGACAGCTACAGGCAAAAGAATGAAACTGGACCACTTTCTTAATACTATACACAAACATAAACCCAAAATGGATTCAAGAGCTAAACGTAAGACCTAAAGCCATGAAACTTTTAAAAAACATAGGCAGTAATTTCTTGGACATTGGCCTTAGCAACATACGTATGGATATGTCTCATCAGGAAAAGGAAGCAAAAGCAACATAAACTACTGGGATTACCAAAATAAAAAGGTTTTGCATAGTAAAGAAAAACATCAACAAAATGGAAAGACTGCCTACTGAATGAGAGAAGACATTTGCAAATGATATATCCAAAATGGATTAATATCCAAAATATCTTTGTCTTCACTGTGGCAATTTTTACAATAGCCAAGGTATGAAAGCAACTCAAGTGTCCATCAATAGATGAATGGATAAAGAAAATTGGTATAATATATAATGGGATATTGCTCAGCCATAAAAAAGAATGATGTCATTCCATTTTTGACAACATGGATAGACCCAGAGTATTTTATACTAAGTGAAATAAGTCAGTGAAAGACATATACTATATTATTTCACTTATATGTGGAATCTCAAAAACAAAACAAATAAAAAAGAGAAACAAACTGATAAATATAGAGAACTGGTGCTTGCCAGAAGGGAGGGTGTTGGGGGATGAAATAAATAGGTGAAGGTGATTAAGAGATACAAACTTCTGGTTATATATTAAATGTCTCAGAGATGGAAAGCACAACATAGGGAATACAGTCGATAATATTGTAATAACATTCTACAGTGACTATATTTATTGTGTTGAGCATTGAGTAATGTATGGAATTGTTGCATCACTACATTGTGCATCTTAAACTAAAATAACATGTCAAACATATTTCAATAATAAAAAGAAAAAGAAGGTAAAAAACCATACATATATAAATCCTTCTCAGATATCTGAATATAGTAAGGATTACAGGGTGCTAACTGGGTTAATAAAAGTCAGAAATAGAGGATTTAAGAAAAGTAGAATCCAAAATCATTCTCTGCATCAAGTATTAATTAAACATGAAAGTAAAAAGAATCCCTGTAAAGATTTCTACAGCTACATAGTTTCTAAAGAATAATGACTTGCATGTAAAACAATTTTTGCAGTCAAATTTCAAGATGCTTTTTCTTTGCATCAGTTTTAAGGATGTAAACATTGTTTCATAAGCAGGATTTGCAAGTTGCCAAATTTTAAAATATTAGGTGTATAAATTATCCAGGAATGGAAGCATATTTATCATATTCATGTTAAGGATACATATTAACAAGCTATACTTTGAAACATAACGATATCAGTGACTGAATCATATTCAGGAAAACCCAATGGATAGTACTTTAATATTAAATTTGAAAATATTAACTTATAACCCCCAAACCTGATAATATGCTTACAGTCTATTTTACTCCTTTGTCTACTTACCATTCCTACCTAATCAACCTCAGAGAGGAAAAAGGAAACCTTAATTAAGTCAAAGATTATTTAAATTTGAAGATAATTTGTAAAAGTAAACCAGAAGTAAAATGTAAAATTTTACTTCTGGTTAGTCAGATGTATTTTTTAATGCCTCATCTATATTTGTTTGGCACTTTTGAAACATCTCTTTTCAATACCTTCTTGTACCCCCACCACCAACCCTTCCTATATATTCCCAGTACCAAATTTGAGGCCCTTGTCATCTCTTGCCCATAATTCCTTAGGCTCAAATGCCCTTCTAACACAACAGAAATCCTACTTCTCCTTCACTGCCCACTTCTACTATCAAGCCTTTCTTAAAAAGAATATTTGAAGTCAGAGATCTAAATATGAATTGTCATCAGCACAGAAACCATCCTTACTAAAACTGAGCTCAATTGAGTGAAATGTGGGTGAGAGTAAGAACACCAAGCAGCTGCCATCAAAAAGGAAAAATGTTGGTGGGGGTAGTTGTGGGAGGAGGTGGGCAATGCCACTTCTTTCTGCCCATTCCCACAAAGTACTGCTGAGATCTATTTAATAGTTATTTATCATTCTACCTTTTATTAGTAGTAGTTGTTCACCCACCTATCCTCAATTCAACATTCAATTCAGTAAGTAATTTTTAAGTACCAGGCAAGGCCCTTAGAAATGAAGATGATGTCATAGCCAGCCATAGGTAGTCTACTATCTGGCCTCATTCTTTACACTTAGTAAGCACACAAGGAATGCTCACTAATTTTAGTTTATTTGCATTCCCTCTCTCTATTTAAAGATCAAATAAAATAAAAATCATTGAATAAAGTCAAATCTCCTCATACTCAGGACTGGACAAAATTTGTATATTATTTAAATTATGTTTCTATATGACTTGATTTGATCACAACTGCTTGCATTTTTTATTTTGCACATTCCTCCTGTAAATAAGAAAGTTTTGCCACCTCTGAAAATAGATTCAAAATAAACTCCTCAAATTCTTGAAGGCATACCCATTTTGACCTCACAATTGTTTTATGAAATAGCTTACAAATTATTGTCAAATTCACAGATAAGTGTTTTTCAAACCCTAATGTACACATTAATTTGAAGGAACAAGGATCTTGTTAAATTTAAATTGTGATAAAGGTTAGGAATCAGACCTGGATCTCTGCATTTCTAACAAGCTCCCAGGTGATGTCAATGGCTTCGGTTCCACGAGGAACACCAGACCTAAGAAATGGCACCTATGAAATTAGAACCTAAAGTTTCATTCAGTACTCTCATTTCAAATATCCTTGCTGAATTATTACAATACTCCTCTACTTCAGACTGGGATGGGGGGTGGTGGGTCTGGGAGGATTGGAGTAAATCCAAGTAAGTTAATAATAACCCAACTGGCAAAAGGAAGAACTCTGCCCATTGACTAAAAAGCAATAATAATACCTACTTAGTGAATATTATTGATTAAACTGGTTCAGATTCAACTAGCTAGAAACTCAATTAAAAGGAACTATATTTCAGTACTTTGACTTTAGGACACATTAAAACAAACAAACAAAATCAACTTTTAGGTGATGTCTGAGACAGTCCCTACTCTGTCCAATCTTTCTCTTTTGGTTCAACCTATACTCCATAAGGATGAGATCTGGCTTCTGTGATGATGATTCTAGAATATCAATTAGTTCTTCAAATGTCAAAGAGTGTGATCAAGGGAATCCAAAATAAATAGGATTGTTTAAACACACTCTTAAAGCTCATATACTGAAGATATCTCATCTTCTTCCAAGCAAAGACAATCCAACATGGCATATTTATTTCAATGATGGTGTTATTTCCTTAGAAGATCCTTTGAATTCCTGTTTGAGATGTGCCTTCAAGCATCTGAGGAATTTATTTTGAATATCCTCATCCTCAGAAGTGGCAAATCTTTTTTCAAAACAGGAAGATTTCATTTTATTGAAATGACCAAAATTCACCGTAATTGTGAATATGGTGAGTGATGGAGAAATGGATTTCCTTGTACATAACTTGAATTAAATTAAGAAAGTATGACTCTTAAATCATGAGACTTTTTCTTGTATGACTCACAGACTGCTCTGCAATTACCTACTTAACTACAGTAAAACAAAGAAGTAACCAGAATGAAGAATGTTTAATATATTTACATACTTTCTTATCTATTAGCTCATAGGCTGGAATAAAAGTGACTAAGGAAAAGCTCTTTTTGTTTCCTGCCATATCAGCCTTCTTGCTATAAGAGGAGACAATTGTAATCATCTTCTTGGACCTTGTTATTATTGGTTATTTAGTTTTTATGTTTGGCACATATGGCTATAACTCACCAAAGCTGTTTAATCCCAATAATTCATTGAAATCAGCTGAGGATTCTTGCCTTCCAGTCTGAACAAAGATAGGATAATCTTTCTAAGATGTGCTTTCTTTTAATACATATGCCTTATGCCTCTTCTAGCGTCCCGTTCTCTGTAGGATTTCCCATACCACATATGTGATAATGAATTCAGCTGAACAGTATAACACAGTTGATCTTACTATATTTAAAGATGTTACAAAGTGCAGTCTTGGTGTTCCATTAGCCTTCCTTGAACACTTGGTTCTGTTTGGAGAGTCAGATAAATGCTCATATCCAATTTCTTTATGCTGCATCCAGATACCTTACTTTCTCTTCTGCAAGGAAAAAAAATTATCCTTGCTCTGGTCCATTTGAGTACAGGACTACTACACAATGAAACACAGAAACAGAATCCCCAGTAAAGGCTTTATCAGTGTAGCAAGTGTCTTCATCTTAGGCTTGCAGCCTAAGATTCTTTCAGAATACTACCTGGGACTAGAAGAATGGGGTTGAATCTGAGAGGTAGTTTAAAGTTAAATATGGGTGAAAAAAAAAAAACATAAGTTAAATTTTACAGCCAAGAACGGAGAGTAGAAGCAAGGTCAGGGCTAGGTACAAATCAAGTACCATGACAGGAAACAAAAGAGGCTAAACCAAAGCAGGGATAATTGTGAAACTCAGATTCCAAAGACTAACACATAATCAAACCAAATAGATACTGAAAAGGCAAGACAAGAGGATGAGGAAAAGTTTACATGCAAAGGTTCTATCAAATTTCTACAATGTTCTGATATGACTGTGTTTTTTCTATGCCTAGACAAAGCACAAAAAGGAGGAAGAAGGAAGGAAGGGAGGGAGGAAGGGAGAGAGGGAGGGGGAAAGGGAGGTAGGAAAAAATGGAGAGAGGGAGGGAGGCAGGGAGGAAGGAATGGATGGATGGATGAGGAAGGCAATGTTAATTTCAAGATACTTTACTAAAAGAAACCAGAAAGGTTCACTTGAGGGCTATAGCAGGGAAATTATAAAATGAACCTGGAACATTCTGTTACACCAGAATATAAGAAAGTGATGAAAAATTAAAGGATCACATCAAAAGCACACAAAATCAGCTTAAAGGGCCTCCTACTGACCAAATCTGGAATAATCTGGCATTAAAATAATTTAATAATAGTAGCAGATTATAATTTACGAAAAAATAGGAATCCATGAGTACATCCTGAAATAATGAATAAATTATTAAATGGAAAAGGGAAAGCTCTTCCTTACAGTAGAATTCCAACCAATAAGTACAGTAGAAAATCACTACTGGACGTTGCAAAGAGTGGGTAAAAAATGGACAAGAACATAATTTTACATAGTCTAATAGTATCTTCCCACAAATTAAACTAACGTCTTCCATTATCACGCACAAGGCAAAGATGGCATCATTTCTGTGATACTCCTTCCAGAAATTACTAAACTGAATCTAATCATGAAAAAACATGAAACAAAACCAAACTGTAAGACATTCTACAAATACCTGGCCTATAATCTTAAAAAATGTCAAGGTCAAGAGAAGAAAGACTCTAGTCTGGACTGGAGGAAGAGAATTCACTAATGAGCTTAAGAGTTATATTCTGATTGTTAGAGTGTTCTGTGATTATAATTCTTGTACTCAGTTTCTAGAAGGCCAGTCAATTTGCTAGAAAAGTCAAATTTTAAAGCTACCAAACTAAACCCAGACTTCATAGACTGTTGCCTAAACTAGATAAGTGACTCCTTATAGGACACATCTGAACAGTCTGCTAGCCTCCCAGGCCACACTCAATTTCTCCACTGGTTGCCTCATCAGTTGTTACTGCTGGTTCTATTCCAACTAGAAAATGCACACAACATCCTCCTCTACATGGTTTATTAAGGCACTATATATAACTGTATCACTTTACTCCAAAAAACTAATAATAAAATAAAAAAGAAAGGTTGATGAGGTACTGCAGATTAAAGGAACCTAAAGATGCATGGCAACTGAATGTAATTTGTAATCCTGGTTAGATCCTGGCCTGGGGAAACAGCTATAAAAGGCATTTTGGAGACAACTGATGAAACTATGCATAAGATAATAGCATTGCATCAATGTTAACTATCCTGATTTTGATAATTGCACTAATTTATGTAAGAGGATATTCTTGTTTTTAGGAAGTATACATGGAAGTATTTAGTGATAAAGGAGACTAGTATCTCCAACTCATTCTCAAAGGACTCGTTAATAATGTGCATAAATATATATAGGTATGTATGTATGTATATGTGTCTAGATATAAAGAGAAACACGTACATAAACAAAATGATAGAGAAAATGTAACCAATTGGTTAAATCTGGGTAAAGTAAGTATACAAGAGCTCTTTGTACTTTTTTTAGGTTTGAAACTATATCAAAATATCATACAGTTTTTAAAGTTTTTAAAAACAGTAAGGGAACTAGGACATATTGCAGATAAACATGGAAGTGAGAAATATCCAGTAACATTAGTTTAAAAATATATATTTTTATATATATATGAAAAAACTCTAATAGGAACAAAGTATAAAGTATAGAATGTGATGGAAGAGAAAGAAGATCAATAGAACATAACTGAAGTAATATAATAATCTAAAAGTTAAAGCATGAGCATTAAAATCAGAAAAACAGGTCCTGGCTCTGCTACTTACTAAATTTAACTCCTCTAAGCTTCGGTTTCTTCACCTAAAACTTTTACATATGTTGGTACTTCAAAGAGTTGAACAGTCACATAGAACATACTGAAAAAATGTTAGCTATTATTCTTTTGATTAATGCATGATCTTTGAACAATGCCATGTACACAGGAAGTCTCATTAAATGTTGAATACCTGAATACAGAATATGCCTAGCTAGGAGTCATTTCTTCTGAAACAGTCATGAGTGCAGACACTTGGAGTAATCAAATAGAATCAATACTTGAGAAGGAGGCAGAAAACTGTTATTTACATTTTTTTAAATGTAGCTAATTGAAACAGAAATTTTTGTAGAAATGCAGTAAGATATGCATGAGGCAACACACAGTATTTTTTTCCTCAGAAAAGGTTTTTAAAAATACAACCTCTAAAACAAATTTTAATTCAAACTATCTCTTTGATGAGTAAGTGTGATAATTCAAGCTGCTCAAAAAGCAGGCACTAAATAAACTCAAGATATTGTTAATGCAAATCAGCTACTTTTTATCAGCACTTAAACTCCCAAACCACAACCAGGTGTGTCTTATTCTATATCTAGGAGATAATTAACCTTCAATTTCACATCAATCATCCAAGATCCAGGAATGTTAAAAAAAAAAAAACAAACTTCTTTCACAAAGACTTACTATGTAAACTCTATAAATCTTGGACTGACAAATAACTGTAAGTAATCTTGTATGATCCTATAGGGTTTTAAATTCCATATTTCTGCATACCCCCTGTACAAGCCCCCAAAAATCCTAAATATTTTCCAGTCTGTGATTAGGTACTAATATCACTCACTGAGGGAGGAAAGGAGAAAAGAAATTAGCAATTAGCATTTGTCCTTTACCCACCGTATGTTAGACACCCATACATTGAAAACATCATTTATTTCACTATGGCTTGCCACTATATTATAAGGCATTATTATTACACCTATTTTAGAGATGGAGAAACTGAGACTTGCACAAGGTCATGAGACTGAGCAGCAGCAAGGCTAGGATTGGAATCCACATTTGACGCAAAAGCCTACATTCTTTTTGCTAAAACATGCAGCAGTAATCTGCCTAATGGAACACTGGGGGTTAATTGAATGGTATCAATGCTAAAACAAGCATATCTCATTGTAAATGCATGACTAGAATATCATTTAAGAACTTCTTCAGATCACCAGATGGAAGGAAAATCAAACCTAAGGAACTCTTTCAAAAACTTTCCAAGGCCTGTTACCAAGAATACTTTAATCGCAACTGCACAGTGCTTAGCAGAAGCTATTTCGTTTCTTTCTCCATCAGCAAAAATTCAAACAGAATGAGAGTTTGGGCTCCAGGGACCATATCTTTCTAGCTGATGAATGCCACAGGGAAGCAAGGATGCTTCTATATAGAGGTAGCTACAGATTGTCAGCATAGTTAAGTTTGGAGACAATTAAATCTTAAAAAGAGATTGCTACAGATGAATTTATTGGCATCAACAGCTTCTCAAGTTTGCTTTACACATGTCATGAACACAGGGTATTCAGTAAATATTAGTTGAGCAATAATATCGTAACAATTTTTTCCTGTGGAATTGGAACAAACAGAAAATAAGAAGAAGAGAAGAAGATGGCAAGATAGGTATGAAATAAGAAACCAGACTGTGGGGGAAGTTTTTGCTGTCAAGCACATAAGTACAGACTTACTTAATATTCTGTTTAATGGTGATTTTATGCAATTTTATAATCAATCCAATTAACCAACTAAATGAGGCCAGAACAGTATTCAGTCTACAGGGAGAAGATACCCACAGAGACATGTGTTAAGTCTATCTGTGATATGCAAAGAGACAGTGTCCTTCTTGTCTCTTTAAATCTGGATAGAGGGACTCTTATACAACTTACTACAATTTTCCAAAATATTATTTTTGGTTTTCACTTCTTTACTTTTTTCCTATTTTGGACATATAGTTCTGAATCTTAAGACAAGACTGGATAGAACTTTCTACATAAGTACCAAAATCTTAGTCCTTCTTTTGGCAGATTGAACACCTAATATCAACTTAAGAAAAGTGTCACACATACTGTTCCAAAAAGACTGATTCAAATGGCAGTCTGTAATCACTTCATTTGGAATTGGTCCAAGAAGTGACAGCTGATGGTTAATTTCAAAAAGAACACTGTTCTTCATCACCAGGGTACCAATTTACCTGAAAGATCAATTTTAGACTGTTAAGTTATTGAAAATCTACTCCTATAAAATTTATATTTTATTATAATTATGATATAACTTCCATTATATATAATTACATTATTATACATAAATAACATTATATTAAATTTTTATAGTGTATAAATTATATTAATTATATAGTTAGTTATCATATGCATATCATTGTAGCACAGGTATAATCACATCCATTATGTTATATTAAGCTTATGATATATTGTGCTAAGTAATAGTATTAAAATGTACTGTTTAAGGGACGCCTGGGTGGCTCAGTTGGTTAAGCAGCTGCCTTCGGCTCAGGTCATGATCCCAGCGTCCTGGGATCGAGCCCCACATCGGGCTCCTTGCTCATCGGGGAGCCTGCTTCTCCCTCTGCCTCTGCCTGCCATTCTGTCTGCCTGTGCTTGCTCTCTCTCCCTCTCTCTGACAAATAAATAAATAAAATCTTTAAAAAAAAATGTACTGTTTAAGTAAAATTGTTAAAACTATAGTCTAGAGCAACTGAACATGTCCTACCTTCTCTTCCCAACTTCCTCAATATCTAAAGGGTTTGCATCAGAGAAAACTATATGTCCAAATACAGAAGTACAGATTAGAAAATATGCTACCCTATGTCTTTAAGCTATTATTAGCTTACTTTTATTTGGCTAAATAAAATATACTGCCTTTTGTTCTAAAGTGAGAGCAGAAAGCCAGCTGAGACATGCCAGGTTTTTATGATACAAGAACCATCCAGTCTGTTGCAGTACACAAATGTGACAGGAAACTCTGTTGTTCTCTCAGACTACCTAATGTTGTGCAATAATCTTGAAACAGCTGGAAAGCCACAGCAGACCCCATAATCAAATGAGAAGACCAACCAGCCTATTCTTAGTCACAGGAAACTTCATGCTAGTAGTTTCACTCACAATCTGAAAATAGTAATACTTGCTCTTGCTTTATTGAAAAATACATTTATGAGTTCCTCTTCCTATTTTCCTTCTCCTCTTCCCAGTCCCTTCCTCTTTTTGCCTTCCTTTCCATCCCCTTCCTGGACAATTCCATCTGAAGTCCATTAGGTGAAGTATAGCAAGGTCTATTCTGGTGGCAGAGGAGGCTGAGCGAAGGAGCTTTGGTGGCCCAGAGCAGGATGCTAGAACTGAAGCTAAGTGAGGAGGGTATCTACATGTGAAGGAGGCCCAGAGCAGAGTCCCCCAGAGACTGACAAACTGAGGAAGGAGTTCTCTCAGAGACATAACCTCACGTGAGCTACTGAAACCAAAACAGACCGAAGAGGGCCAAACAGGTTAGATTATGTTAGAGCATGGAGTCAAAACATTACCACTAGGTGAAGGACATCCATGCTATGGGAAGGGCCTGGGTGTTTTGTTCCATCTAAGCAGGGTGAGGAGCTAATCTATGCAGAGAGTTAACTACAGAGGCCTAGTTCGTGAGAGCCTGAGTTTGATGCGGGGGTTATCTATGACAGTGGTAATAAAAGGTTGGTTGCATACATGGAAATTGATCAAATTAGTAAATAAAATAAGTATAATAAGAGTCTATCAGAAAATGAACTCAAAATATGGAAATGGAGAAAACTGCAATGAAATATATTAGACTGGATTAGAATGGAAGGTATCAGCGTGATCTCATGGTTGTTTGGTTTTTTTTTTTTTTTTTTTTTTTGATCTCACAGTTTTCAATAGACGCTGGTGTAAATGTGTATATGTGTAAATATACAGAAAAGGGAAAAGAGTAAATTCACAGTGGAGGAATCCAGAACTTAAGCATAACCTCAATCAAGTGTTCAAAGTAAACATCATCAGTAAATGGAACAAAGATAACCATGTACCACCTGATAGGATGAATGAAAAGCAGACAGCCTTGCCTCTGTGATGTTCCTATCTTCGGAGGTGTCAGTCAAAAAAAACAAAATAGAGGCTGAGGAAATGTCCCAGAATCAAGGAATTAAAAGACACAACTAAAGGCAATGTGTAATTATAAACTGGATTCTTTGCTATAGAGCACATTTTACCGGGACATTTGTTAATCTCCTGATTCTGGTGGTCACACTGCAGTTGTGTAGGAAAATGTCCTTCTTCCAAGGAAATATGCTCTAAAGTACCTAGGAGGAGATGAAACAACAGGTCGACCACTTACTCTCAAATGGTTCAAGAGATAAAAAATTTTGTTCTGTACTTTCTATATTGATACTATTTTAAAGTTTTTTCAATGCGTGAAAATAAATATTAAAAATTATTTTTTAAAAAAGACTATATCTAGAATGTAGAAGACCCCTTGCCTAACTTTTCAACTTTAACAGGATATTTTTGTGTTAATAAAAATAAGTGCCATTTATCAAGCCTTTACTGTAACTAGTTAAGCACTGTATATATATTACCTTGCTTACTATTCCCAAGAATTCTATGAAATAGGTACTACCATTTTATACACTTTACAGAAGAGAAAACTCAGGAAAAGAGAGATTAGGAAGTTTGTCCTTGTTTAGTTCATAACTGTTGGAGCCAGGATAGGAATTACATATGACTAATTCCAAAGCCTACAGTCTTCACTATTACAAATTGCCTTTTTATGTCTAGAGTAATCGTTGTATTTTCTTTGTTTTGCTCTGGGTTTACATGGATTTTGTTTATTTTGTTTTTCTTTTCATCTAGAATGTTTTATGGACCATGACTCAGCAGTTCCACCTCAAAGGTTCCTTCCCCCTGAAGCCTCTTTCACCAAAAGTCATTTCTCCTTTCCTCCCCTTTATTGCCTTTGCATTTTGCATTTATCTTGTGATTCTCAGACCCATATCACTGATATGTATGTTTTATCTCCCTACACATCAGCTTTGCTGAGTTAAAGGCCATGTCACACCATTTTTTATCCCTTACAAGCAGTGGTTGTCTAATTTTATCATGCACCAAAATCACCTGAAAGCTGATTTTAAAAAACAGATTACTGAGCCACATCACCAGAGTTTCTGATTCAGTAAGTCTGGAGTCGGCCTCAAAATGTACTTTTCTGATAAATTTCATGTGGCACCGATTTGGCTGGTGCAGGGACCACAGCTTACCCATGTCTTGCCAAAGTAGCTGTATATTTTTAGGATTTACAAAACTATAATATATACATTATATTCTTTGAATATTATTTACCTTTGAGTATATGTCTATGCCATGCAACAACTCACTAAGGTTGTTGTTATTATTGTTAGTTGTCACTATTGTTACTAAGATAAGAATAAATTTGTTAGTCTGTCTTTCCCACCTTTCATTCATTCACTTATTTATTTCACAAATATTTATCAACCAGGCATCATGTACCAAGTATGCAGATACAGCAATGAATAAGTCAGATTGGTCTTTGTCCTAATAAAAACTAACAGTCTAGCAGAAAGGGGGAAAAAAGTACAATAAATAGGTGAAGCAAAACAAATTTCTCTACCTCCTTTATTTCTTTTCTCTTTTGCTTTTTGGGGAAGCCAAGAACGAGCACAGTAACATACTGAAACTATGCTACAACAGATTAGGCAGAGAAAGATTTGTTTGTCTTGTAGAGTGTTCACTGTAAAGTACCTGAAGGATTTCTTTGTCTTGTAGAGTTTTCACTGTAAAGTACCTGAAGGGTCTAAACTAATCTTCAAAGACGTACAGACCTGAAAATATGACACCATTCCTCCAGCTCCCCAGGGGGAAATAGATGAAATCACTGAAGGAGACAGACAGTCAAAATAAAAGCAGAAAGAGGTAGGAAGACCATAAAGTAGAGACCTCTTATTCCCATCAGGGGTATACTCTGTATGAATAGATATATGGGAAAGGAAAACAAGGATTTTGCAGCATCCCTGGGAATCCATGTACATTTATATTGTCCAGAAGTAAAATTTTCTTTCTGAACATGTTATGGACATATGTTAATTAATCAAGTTATCACTTACAGTGTCATGAATGTCTAGTATATGGTGTAATGAGAATAGATGATAGAAAGTCTATTTTAGGAAGCTTGTTTCTCAAAGGAGGGACAACTTTCAACTGAGACCTAAGGATGCATAGGCACTTGCACCCATGGGAGTTTGTTCGGCCACAGGGAAGTGGAAGGAATGGAAAATGTGCAAAAACCTAAGGAATGAGAAAATATGTCAAAGACTTTAAAGAAATCCAATGAAGAAAGAGAAGAGTGCTGAGAAGAGGTTGGAAACGCAGACAGGGACACTGCTATAATCCATATTTGACTTTAAGGATCCTGAAAGCAGAGATCATGTCAATAAATTTTATAACATCATTGCCAGGAAAATAGTACATGCTCAATAAATGCAGATCAAAGGATACATACATGAATGGATACATGCATGTATTAATGAATGAATGAAAAAAATATATGTATGGTACAAAAGACAAAAGCATAAAATTACATGGCCTGACCTAGAAACAAAACACTAAATAGGCCAATATAATAAAGAAAAGAAACCTGAGTCTAAATCATGAGTGCCAGACCTGTGGAAGGGCTGAGAATCATATTATTAACTCTTAATTGTACAGATGAAGAGCCCAGGACTGGTGAATTAAACTGACTTCTCCAAGACCACAAAGCTAGTAATAACTAAGTCAGGACTTGAATCTCCCGATTTCCAAAAAAGCTTGCCACTACTTTCATGGCTTGTTCTGTACCTAGAAGTATAAGCCTCTAATAACAGTCACTATGCAGGCAGATGCCAAGGACATCAGAACCTTATCCCTGAAGAATGTATAGCTAGCAGCTGCCACAATGTTTTCCAGTTGGAACTCTAGGACATAGCTTTGGAGATCCAATTAAAAAAAAAAAAAATCCCTCTCTACCATCAGATGGATTCACTTAAAGTTAAAAAAAAAAAAATCAGTTACTATTCCTTGTCTATCTTTAGCCGAACAGGATTAATACAAATGGTATAGTGAAAAAAGCACAAAATAATTTTGAGAGTATTTGAGGTCAGACTGTCATGGGAAGAAATCTCTCCAAGTAGCTGTATGACTACCTATAATTCACAGGAGGTTAGTCAAGAGAATTCTGAAAGGCTGACTGCACATTCTGTTCTTCCTTAGGTAGCTACTGTTTGTCAGAAACTTGGATAGACTCTAATCATATATCACAAATACAGGTTTTGCCCTGAGTGACCTTCATTTAGTCTATTTATTCTAGCTTCTTTTTCTCTGTTGCCCAAATTAACAAACAATACTATTGCCTAAACAAATGGCATAGAGTTGACTCATTTAAGCATCATATGTGTTATTAATCAAAGTATTACAATTTGGCTCTTTTTTTTTCAATTCTTGCATTTTTAAAGATATAAAATTCTTTATTAGACATCCTTCACTGCAGACAGAATATACCACCATATGTTCACTAAGGTCACCAGAGAACTACTGCTTGTCAAATAAAGTGGATGCTTTTCCTATCTCATCAGATTGGATGGATTTTTCTATTGCATTTGACTCTAGCAATCACTCCTTCCTTCTTGACCTTACCACCTTGGTTGCCATGACTATTCACTGCCCTGGCTCTCTTCTGCAAGGCTTTTTTTTTTTTAATTGAAGTATAATTAGCATACAATGTTATATTAGTTTCAGGTATATTACCTCTCAGTGATTTTACAATTCTATACATTACTCAACACTTATCGTGACAACATCCGTCACCACAATGTTATTACAGTATTATTGACAATATTTTCTATGCCGGACTTTTCATCTCCATTACTTATTTATTTTATAGCTGTAAGTTTGTACTTCTTAATTTCCTTTGTCTATTTCTTCCATTCTTCTATCCACATTCCCTCTAGCCACCACCAGCTTCTTCTCTGTATTTAAGACTCTGTTTAAGATGTGGGGTGTTTGCCAAATGTTTATAGCAGTGATGTTCACAATAGCCAAACTATGAAAAAAAACCTAGGTGTCCATTAACAGATGAATTGATAAAGAAGATGTGAGATATATATATATATATATATATATATATATATATATATACACACACACACACACACACACACACACACACAATGGAATACTGTGCAACCATCAAAAGAAATGAAATCTTGCCATTTGCAATGACATGGATGGAACTAGAAGGTATTATGCTGAGCGAAATAAGTCAATCAGAGAAAAACAATTATCATATGATCTCCCTGATATAAGGAGTCTGAAAGACAGTGTGGGGGGCTTGGGAGTAGGGAGGGAAAAAATGAAACAAGATGGGATTGGGAGGGAGACAAACCATAAGAGACTCTTAATCTCACAAAACAAACTGAGGGTTGCTGGGGTTTAGGGGGTAGGGAGAGGGTGGTTGGGGAGGGTATGTGCTATGGTGAGTGCCGTGAAGTGTATAAGCCTGACAATTCACAGACCTGTACCCCTGGGGCTAATAATACATTATATGTTAATAAAAAATTATTTTAAGACTTAAAAAAAAGATGTGGGGTGTGTATGACAGAATATTATTCATCCATCAAAAAGAATAAGATCTTGACATTTGCAGCAACATGGATGGATCTACAGAGAATTATAAGTGAAATAAGTCAGAAGGAGAAAGACAAACACCATATGATTTCACTCATATGTGGAGCTGAAAAAACAATTTGTCCCTTTTTTCCTAAATTTCCTGTATTGGTCAAGCAACATGGTAGGTACAAGTTGTCATTCTCTTTTAGGAAGCATCAGAATGCCTAATTCTTGCCTATATTCCTTTCTGAGGGATTACCTACACATAATCTACCTCAGCCAGCCTGGTGAGTACCAAGTACCTAACCCAAGATTCGTCAATTGCTAGACTAGCCAAAGGCTACGAAATGAGCTGGCATAAGAACTCTGCCTTACAAAGGTGGTGATAGTCTAAATCAGTCACATCTTTTCACTTAAGAAGTTTAAAAAAAAAAAAAAAAAGAAGGAAAAGTCAGTTATAATAACAGTAGGGGGAAAAGAAGCCAAAACAGAGAATTTCACTTAGCATCGTTGTAAAGACTAGAGTTGGGAGCACAGTCTCTGAGGGTACAGCAAGATAAACTAGCAATTAATAATCACAACAAAACAACAGTAACTAACAAAACTAGTAATAACAATAACAAAGCAATAATAAAGGTTTATATTTATTGAACTCCTGCCATGATCCAGACACATTAAGAAATTTACAAGCATTATTCCACCTCTGCCTTACAGCTACCTATTAGGAAGTTTCTCTTACTATCTTTATTTCACAGAAGAGAAAAATGAGGCTGAGAGAAATTAAGGAAATATAAGAGGTCACTTCCTCAGTAAGGATTCTAAACCAGATTTGTTTGATTATGGAATCCCTGCTCTTAACTACTATCCTGAGTTAGAGCTTGTTTTACATCTGAAATGACAGTTCGGGCTTTGTACAATGTTTGACATCCCTGCCTTCTTTACTTGCACTGTAACTGGTACGGCAAACTCTCATTACTTAAGGAAAATGGAACACAGGAAAGGTGAAGCTCTGGACCTAAAAAGTATGCTCAGGATTGATTTTTAGAGTACCAAGGCCTAGAGTTATGTTTTCCAATCTTATCATTGTTAACCATTTAGATTTATCTTAATCACATCTCTGGCATCTTACACGACAACAGTTTCATCATTGTTCTTTATTAATGATCGCCATGGGAATGGTGATAATGGTAGAGAAAGGAAAGAAAAATATTAGACTTTGGAGACATATATATATAAACAGCTTGGTCTATGCAATTCAACAAACATTTAAGTGCTATCAATATGCATGCAAATCCACACATGCCCATGTATATTTCTCCATCTAGTTACCTACTTATTCCATATAACCCAGGTTGATACAAAAAGTCACAGTGCAGCATAACTATATGTTATATTCATGTCTCTCAATCTCTGTAACTTCTTATCACACTGCAATGTATCAGAATTGACATAAAAATCAGAAATTGTGTATTTATATATGCAGTACGAGGTCATGAAAAGATTGAGAGATTTGAGCTCTACTCCCAACTGCCATTGCCTAGCCACCTAGCCTTATGAAGATCATATTATCTGACTTATTTCCTCACCTATAAAATTGGATGATTGAACAAGACTAAACCCAAGAAACATTTTGTAAAAGATTTATTTATTTTAGAGAAAGAGAGTGCATGGGGGGGAGAAGGGGCAGAGGGAGAGAATCTTCAAGCAGACACCCCACTGAGTACAGAGCCCGATGTGCGGCTCGATCCAATGACCCATGAGATCATGACCTGAGGTCAAACCAGGAGTCAGACAGACACTCAACCTACAACCCAGGCACCTCCACAAGAAACATTTAAATATGAAGTTCTGCTATTTAGTCATTTACTTTTGTAACAAAAGGGCAAAATTAATTGCCTCTACTCTACCAGACAAAAGCAGGTATACCCTCCAAATATGCACCAGTTAGTTTCTAGAACTTAATAAAATGGCATACAAACAAGTATACTATGGTTTTCAAAAATAATTTTTTGTGAAGTTTTGTCAAACAAAATCTAGGAAGGAAGGAAAGAAGGAAAGAAAACTCTGTTATAGAGAGGATGGAGGGAGCCCATTCATCAGATCCATCAGCTCCTGCATGGATCAGATTTCTGGAACCCTATGTTTCCAGTAAACATCGTTTTAAAACTACGGCAAGCAACAGAGCAGAGCCCGATTAGTCAAGTCAAATACTATTGTACATCCACTATGTGTAGAGCAATATACAGGTGTAGACAAGTAGAAGACACTCTTTGCTCTCAAGTTGTGCAGTCTCCATGAAGAGATTGGGCATAAATTTGGAAATTAATTTTAAGAAAACCACGAAGAAAAAAAGATCTGGGCAAACAAGGTAAATCCAGGTTCTGAGCAAATAGACAGTAGAGAATGATTCAGGGTCCAAGAATGTTATTTAAAAGAACTCAGTATATAAAAAAAGATTTAGTATAAAACACCTACTGAGCAAAACAGCTAAGAACAGAAAGCAGTCAATGAATCTGGCGCCACGGAAGGCATGACGGATCTTAACAAGAGCAGTATCAGTGAAATGTTGAAGATGAAAATGATTTGTTTATGTCCCCATAGCACTTATCAATATGTAAGCATTTTATTTTCTATATGTGTTTATTTATTGTCTGTCTTCTCCCTATTAGAATGTAAGCTCTATAAAGGCAAGGAGCTTGCCAGTCACCTTCACTTCTGAATTCCCAGGGTCTACCTAGTGCCTGGAATTTGAGATTCTTGGTAAATATTTGTTGAATGGCTGAATGACCACATATTATGCTAGGCATCAGGAGATGAAGTAGGAATTACAAAATGAGTATCGTGCCATCTCTGTCTTTGAGAATTTACAACCTAATAAGAGACATATATACACTAGCCCACAAACAACTATATCATTGTTTTTCAAACTCGAATAAGGTGTGCATCCATGTTACAAGAAAAAAGAATGTAAGTATAAAACACTATCATGTTGTCAAAACATTCTATTACAGAATCATTTAAGAAGGTACAAACATAAAACTAGGTATAAACAACTTACACTCCAATACAGCTACAAAAACTAAAATTTAAAAGTTGAATAAAATCAAAACTACGAAATTAACAAACTTTCAAATTAACACTAATTTAATGTGATGAATGATAATGTTTTGTTGAAACTAAGCTGCTACTTCCAACATAAAGGATGCTGACTAATACAGTACAAATTCTTCTGTGTTAATCCGATCTTGATGATGTCTCTCGGCCTTAACATGTTACACAGCAGTGATTACGGATCAAGTCCACCTTTGTTCTCTTTATAATGTGTTGTGACATTTAAAGAGTCCCACTTGTCTGCAGCAAAACTGTAAACATAAGCCCAAATACAAGACTTCCAGGAAATCATGCGGCAGGCTCAGTTATAAAGTGGTTATCCAGAGAATCCCAATTAGGCTTTAAATTTTGTTTCTTTTATACTACTATTGAAAGAGAAACTCAAAAATGTTTTAAATGTCAGAGAAAATTTGCAGCACTTAGTATAAATTTAAGTCCCCCTGTACCCAT
Source organism: Enhydra lutris kenyoni (assembly GCF_002288905.1). Taxonomy (NCBI): domain Eukaryota; kingdom Metazoa; phylum Chordata; class Mammalia; order Carnivora; family Mustelidae; genus Enhydra; species Enhydra lutris. Next base: position 14,927,035 of record NW_019154121.1, on the reverse strand, counting down.
GGTCCTAGTTCCTCCATTTTCATACGTTCCTAAACCACAAGTAAAGAATAGAACGGTGGAAGAAGATGCACATTACAATCAAACTTGTATTTGAGTTCTAGCTCTGCCATAAATTAGTTGTATGACTTTGGACAAGTTACTTAACTCCTATGAGATTTCATTTCCTTGCATAAAAAAGGGAAGTAACCCCCATTTCATAGGATTCTTGTAAGAATAAATTAAATTATACATAGAGTAGTGCTGGGTACATCAAATATAGGTTTACTTCCTCATCTCCTGGTTCCATCCTCTTCCATAGGTCTCTCTTATGCCATCACCACTCATGGTAAATTTATTCCACAATATTTGTTGAGCACTTTCCATGTACCTGTTAGTGCTCTATGGACTATGAACATCACAAAGAACAAGGCCCCTGCTTTCATGGAGCTTACATTCTACGAAATGCCTGCCCCAAATGAGAGCAATAAGATAATCATTTGAGATTGTTATTAATGAAATACAGCTAATCCCAGGCTCTGGGCTTTGAGATTAACTAAAAACATTTCTGGATTTAGTTGTTTGATTCCAGGTCAATGAGCCTGAACAAGGCTTCTAACCCTTTAGGAACTATAAGTGGAAACTTGACCACATGCAGGCCCGTAGTTGATCCTTTTTTTAATGTAGAACTACCTTCAACCCGAAGAGCTAAAGGTTCCCTGTTACACGCTTAAGAGTCATTAATTTAGCAATTCATGAAAATAATCTCAAGAAGAAATGCAGAGACTTCAGGGGACAATGGGAGTGATAAAAAAAAATACTATAAGAAATTAGCAAAAAGGAAACTGAATAAGCCACTGCAAGTTAAGATAAGTTGGCCATCCGTACAATACACTGAAAGGAGATGCTGGCCTCTGGGGCACAAATCATATGCTCCACAAACATTTATGAAACAAATGAATAAATACCTATGGCTGTGATCTGCCAGAATAACCGTGTTCCCCACAATGGAACAGAATAAAACCAAAGGAGAGACAAAAAGTACATACACTAGAAACCTAAGAACCTGAAGAAAGATGTGAGACAAGTAATAAAGATTCTTATAGAGCTATAGAAAAAAGAATAACAAGTTTTGACAGGCTGTAGAGGGGGGTGAAAAAAAGAGAAAGAATCAAATTTTCTGTCCGGATTCTAAGTATGTGGAAAAAATCCTCTTTTTCTGGCATTTTTTAGCAGACTTTGGCTAGCTGACAGCAGAGATGGACCAAATTCATGATGAGGTCGTTTTTCTATAAACTATGATGATCTCTCTGCTCAATTTCACAGAAATGTTGAATCACCCCACAGCATAAAACAATTTCTAAAGCCAATGGGGGAAGAGGTGCTTTCTGAATCTATGACATCACTATCCAATTTCAAAACTGTGAAAATAGATTCTCTACTAAAGACATTAGTTCAATCCCTTATCCATGTACTAGCTAGTCTGGTCCCTTTACTGAGGCAGTTTTATTTGTGTTTAATTGAATAATAAAACCAGTGACATTTTAGGCTTATGTTTTTGGTAGTGACATGCGCTCACATCAAAATAAAAGAGGAACAGAAAGCAACAACACTTTTTGGAAACCTAGATTCTAGTAAACAAACAATCAAAAAAACTAAAGGGAAAGAACAGAATACTTTGTTTGAAAACTCACTGGCTTATACAGTATGCTGGATATCCTGTTTATCTCCCAACATCCATTTCCTACCTTTCTCTGCCTTGCTCTGCACCCTGAGATGCTGACTTCTATGGACTAGGTCATTAAGATTCCTGGTCTATTGCCTTTTGGTTGAGATCAGCTCATGTGAGGCTCTGGCAGAAGACCAGAGAATGGGAGGAGAGAAAGGTCAGGGTATTTATTCCACCAGCTCCCTCCCTGCCAGGGCAAGGTTTTGGCAATGGCTATGTTCTTTTCTCAAAGGCCATAGCTCCTATTAGGAACACCTCTCCTATAGCTGAAACTCTTTCTGAATCCTAATAAAATTTTGTCTCTCAGGCCTAAGGGTAGTAATGGCTTCCATGCCTATCTCTGTAAATAATTCTTCCAAAAAGTTATCTTCAATCCAAGCTTTTAGAAGCACCATTTATTCCCTGCCAGACTCTGACTAATACACAAAATTACTTAACTTTGCTACATAACTACTATTGCTATTGCTGCTACTGCTCCTATTACTACTGAGAATAATAGCTAGTATTTATTCAATGCTTTTGATATGTGGATTCTATGCTGACTACTCCATGTGAACCATTTTATCATTTAGTCCCCACACAAAAAATACTATTGTAATTATTATTAATACTCCTTTGATAGATTACATTAGTGTTCAGATGTATTTACTCCATCCTCTTCACACCCATGGGACAAATATACTTACCGCATTGATGTTTGGCTTAGTCCTGTGATTTTCTTTGGTCTCTAGATAGGAAGGATGTAATGGTAAGACAATTCTGAGCCCAAATCTTAAGAGGTTCCAACTCTCTATACCTCTGCCATCATCATGAGCCTGGCGTGCCCAGCCGCTTAGTCCCAGGAAGAGATTTAGAGACACATGTGCCAGAGCCATTCCAGTCAAATATAACCCTGATCAATCCACCCACAGAGAGCTGTAACATGAGCCCAGCAAAGACCTCCTAGCCAATCTAAGCCTAGATCACACAATCTTAAGATCCATGAGAACCCATGAATCCCACAGACCCCAAGATCCATGAGAATAAAAGATTGTTATTTTAAACCACTGATTTTTTGGATGGCTTGTTATGCAGCAATTTTCTAGCAATAGAAAACTGATATAATCTCAATTGCATCCAAATGAGGTTTTCTATTCAGAAAATTTAGTACAAAGTCAATAAAAGTCAACCACTAGTAAAACCAAGTTATAAACCATTAGAATATCAATTTGCAGTAACGATCCAAAATAAGATTCCCAATTGTCATTTAGATGAAACATGAATTCATTACCATAATCTACAAGGCTCTTCATAACCTGACCCCTGTTATGGTTTATGCTCCCAAATGACATTCTCCCTGCTCCTGCCCATCACTAGAGCTGCATAAAATAATTTGCAGCTAGCTAGGCGTGCTCTACAGGCTACCACTTCTATTTCTTTACACATACTGTTCCCTCTCCCTGAAATGTTCTTCTACCTCTTACACACTAAACGCTTCCAGCTTCACTTTACCCTGATTCTTGCAGGCTAAGTCTGGTGCTCTGTGCTTGCCTATGTTTACCTCTCTCATACCTATTGTAGTACCATATTGTAACTGAGTTATCTGAGGGCCAATAATTTGCTTTCCCTTTATCACCATATTTCCATGATATAATATGCTACCTAGTACATAGTAGGCTCTGAAATGTTCAATCATTATAAAAAGCTATAAACTATCCTGTTGCACTGGAGAAAATAATGCTTTGGTGACTAACAGAAAAGGGATTGGGGAGTAATATCATCAGTCTTAATTTGGCACTATCTAGAAGGAAAGGCACTTTGATTCCTGATTCTTGATACAAATATTCCTACAGTAGTAAAAGGCAATCAGGATGCCTTAGCTTCATGTACATATTCCTCAAAAATATCTAATCCTCTTTTGACTAATTTTTTGCTAACCAAACAACCTTACACTAAGCTGGTTTCTTGAGAGTTAAGTAATAACCAGATGAGGGCTGGAGTGACAAAAAAAATAATGAAAACAATCAATGTCTTATTTTGGAGCCAACCAAACTTTATAAAATGGGTTAGCATGAGTCTGTTTCCAGAAGTTAATATCTTTTGAATGAACTAAAAATTTATTGTAGGATTTGCAAAACAAAGGACCATTCCTGACCTATAAAAAGTCCACCAAGGAACTATCCCTTCACCCGAGGAAACCTAGCTTAAACCAACCAGCAGATGTCTTTGGATACCTCTTTCCCTATAGTACTATACAGTGGCAGCAAGTGCTGAGGGGAGGCGGGGGAGGGGGGTAGGATAAGGGGAACTAGAAAAATCAGACTGGTGGAAAAGCAAACCCAGATGCTGTCCTCCCTGTTGCTAATGGTAACAGGATTAGACTAGATGGGAACTGTAATTAGGCTCTTGGCTTTTATATCTGACATGTTTACAGCCATCGTGCTATTCTGGGGCTCTTACATAACATTTATATCTGATGCTATAATAGGCATTTTTGTGATTCTACTTTCTTCCTCTTCCATCTAAGTAGCTCCAACATACAAGCATCCCTTTCCTCTTCCAAGTCTGGACCTGAAATGTCCCATTCATATATGTATGCTCTGTAAATATCGGCTTTGTTATTGTAACTTAATAAACACCATTGCTTTCTCTTAATTCTATGCTGCTTATTTATTTGGTTAATTTTTCTATTCATATATATCAGAGGTCAGCAAACTACAGCCCATAGACCAAATCTATCCCATATCCTGTTTTCACATGGCATACAAACTAAAATGATTTTTACATTCCTAAAACATTGTAAAAATACAAAAAAATGAAGAATATGAAATCCCTACATACCCTATATTTACTATCAAGCCAATTACAGAAAATGATTGCTGACATTTGCTCTATATCAATGTAGCCCATTGTAGATCATAAGGAAGGATAATTTGTCATTTGATAATGATGATGAGGATGAGGATTAATATTCATAGTATGTTCACCATGAGCCAGGAATCATGCTAAGCATTTTATATAGATTATCTCAGTTAATCTTCACAAATACCTTTTGAAGCCAATGCTATTACAGCCTTCTTTACAGAAGTGGAAATTTTAAGTATCTTGCCCATAGCCACACTTCTAGTAAGTCCTGAGGCCTGAATTCAAATCCACACAGTCCACTTAAAGAGTCCATGTTATAATACTTCCCCAAATCAACAGAATCATAGCATCTCAAACAATCAAACCCTTCAAAATAATCTAACAAAGGACTATCTGGTCTCCAGTTACCCACGTGAGATGATGTCTTCAATCATGGGACAGCTCCAAATTTAGAGATCTTCCACATTTTAAGATGAAACCTCAAGATAACTCTCATCCCTCAGTCTTATCTGTTTCCTCTGGACCACACAAACTAAATTTATAACCTTTATTACATCCTCTTCAAATATTTCAAGATAGCTCATATTTCCCCAAGGCTTTATTTGATCCTACATACCCCTCAAGAACTCTTTAAGCACTCTTCACCATTTTTCATTTAACAGAATTTCAAGGCTTTCTCACCACCCTAGTCACAATCCTTGGTTATTGCTACAGCATGGTGTATAATGAGGGATACCAAGAATTGTAAGATATCAAGTATCTCTATTGTTTTCTAGATACATGGACTTAGTCCATACTCACTAAACACCATTCTGTTTCATGACCCTGGTCTTTGCTTATTCTATTTTTTCTAGGAGAAATATACTTTCCTTTTTTTTTTTTAAGATTTTATTCATTTATTGACAGAGAGAGATCACAAGTAGGCGAAGAGAGAAGTGGAAGCAGGCTCCCTGCTGAGCAGAGAGCCCAATACGGGGCTCGATCCCAGGACTCTGAGATCACGACCTGAGCCAAAGGCAGAGGCTCAACCCACTGAACCATCCAGGCACCCTTCTTTTCTTTTTTCTTATGGACCAAACTTCTAAGCATCTTTCAAAACTCGATTGTCTCTGTATTTTTACTACCTTCTATTCATTCCTCTATAACAAAATGTGCCACAAACTTTGTACAGCTACCTGCCTCACATACAAAATTAGGACTTCTTAAGAGAAAAGACTGTGCCTTGTTCATTTTTATATGAATGAGAATATGAATCAAGAATGGGTAATACCATAAACTTTCAGTCATAAGATGAATAAGGTCTAAGGGTCTAATGTATAACATGGTGACTATGACTGATAACACTGCATTGCATAACTAAAATCTGATAAGTCAGTAGAACTTAAATAGTGATGAACATGTTCATTAATTTTATATGTGAAATCCTTTCAAAATATATATGTATATCAAATTGTCACATTGTACACTTTAAAAATATCTTATAATTTTATTGTCAGTTACACCTCAACAAAGAAAAAAAGAGAATGGATAATGCATTACCTTGTGATAACACCATCTAGAGCTAGTCCATATTATTTAGGCAGCTAAAGTCAAACCTATACAAGGAAACTCTAAAAATGAGTTTTTTGGGCTTTGTAAAACCTGTAATTATAATTTATAAACTTATCATATGTAGCATTCTTTGAGGTGATATAAATACTGCATTTAATACTGGTCATTGTTTTTTAAGATTGATTGATTGACTGAAGAGAGAGAGAGAGAGAGAGAGAGAGACAGAGTGTTCATGAGGGAGAAGGGGGAGGGGGGAGAGAGAGAGAGAAGCCCAACCAGACTCCCCACTAAGTGCAGAGCTGATCTCACACTGCTGAGATCCTGACCTAAGTTGAAATCAAGAATCAGACACTTAACAGACTGAGCTACCCAGGCTCAGTTTTTTACTGAGATATAATTTCTCAAGCTGACAGCATGAGAAGATTTCCAAATTCCTAAGACCCCATATCCTAAAGCTGCAGTCTGACTCTGGGAACAAAATTCTAACCAGGAAAAATCCAAGACAGATTTGCCTCCATTCACTTTTTTTCTTAAGATTTTATTTATTTAGGGGTGCCTGGGTGGCTCAGTGGGTTAAGCCTCTGCCTTTGGCTCAGGTCATAATTTCCGGGTCCTGGGATCGAGCCTGCCATTGGGCTCTCTGTTCAGCAGGGAGCCTGCTTCCCCTTCTCTCTCTGTCTGCTTCTCTGCCTACTTGTGATCTCTCTGTTTAAAAAAAAAAAAAAAAAAAAAACTTAAAGATCTTATTTATTTGTCAGAGAGAGAGAGCGAGCATGCACACACGCTACCGAGCACACAAGCAGGGGGAACAGCAGGCAGTGGATGAAGGAGACTCCCTGCTGAGCAAAGAGTTCAAAGCAGACACAATCCAAGGACCCCAGGATCATGACCTAAGCTGAAAGCAGACACTTAACTGACTGAGCCACCCAGCCGTCCCCTCTTTCCATTTTTTAAAAGTATGTTTTCACTCACTTAGGAGCCTGAAAATATTTTAGAGTCAAAAAGAAAAAAAAAATCACTTAAGATCCATGAACACTTTAAAAATTATTTTCCATTTATGCATCCTGATACCCACCTCATTTTGTTTTCCATAGAAGAGGCAGCTTTTATCATTAAGTTGATGGATGTGACTTGGAAAGAATAACATTAGAAAAATGTTGAGAAATGATTCATCTTTAAAAATATCCTCACATCCTTTAAGATCTCATGTTCTACCAATAGAGCTAGCCGAGCTATCCTCAAATCCTTTAGGATCAAAACACTATTTAGGAACTATGTCAGAGATTGCTAGTCATCACCAAAAAGCTTTTGGAAACACAGCCAGGCTGTAATTTCTAGCTTCCCTTTCATTTAGATGTGGTCATATAACCCACTTCTGGCTTGTGGAATGAGGGCAAAAATAATGTATGTCACATCTAGGCCTGGCCAATAAAAACTATTCACAGGTAATCCCCTTCTTCACGTACCTTTTTTGCTATAAACAATCCAACAGATGACCTTGAGGACCTTCCCTCAACTGTGTGTTGAAGATGGCAAAAAGCAGAACTACAAAATAAAAGCAGCCTAAGTTCTCATGTCACCACTAGAAGGAAAATCCACAGTCTATGCACATTAACATTAGACTTTGATGTATATAAGAAATAATTATTATGTAAATCCCTTGACCTTTCTGCTATAGCAGCTGGTATTAACTAATATAAAGGCAGATCAACTTATACAATTTCCTAGCAAACAAAAAGAACTACTTATTTCTTCATGGACATTTAAATATAATGAGGGACTAAAATAAATGTAGTCTATATTAAATAGTCAGGGTGTTTACGTTGTCTTCCAAGCAAGCATCCCAACAGGGATGCTGCATTGAGATAAGTATAAAGTAATCTTTACAAAAGCCATTAAATAGCTAATATTGAAATGTAAATAACTCTACTGACCCCTCATTGCAAACTACAGCATCACTGAAGCTAAAAGAATTTAATTCTTGGGCACCTGGGTGGCTCAGTGGTTAAGCCTCTGCCTTCAGCTCAGGTCATGATCTCAGGGTCCTGGGATCAAGTCCCGCATCGGGCTCTCTGCTCTGCAGGGAGCCTGCTTCCTCCTCTCTCTCTCTCTGCTTGCCTCTCTGCCCGCTTGTGATCTCTCTCTATCAAATAAATAAGATCTTTAAAAAAAAAAAAAAGATATCCTCTCTTAAAAAAAAAAAAGAATTTAATTCTTGGTTGTTGTTGTTGTTGTTGTTGTTATAGGTGTGCTGATATGTCTTTTTAAACAATGTTTAGCAGCTGAAAATCTTGAGCAATAACTATGATCCTACTGAGTTAATATCTTTTTCAGAATATATGACCTCAATTGCAAAACTCATTGGGTCTCTCCAAAGTAATTTAAAAATCAATCTGATCTATAATAAGAAGTCAACAGAATTCCTGAAAAACTTAAATAACGCAATCAACTCTCTCTGGGTTAAAATTTAAACAGCAAAAGCTGTATATGAGAAGGAGCTTTGTGGAAAACTTAAGAAATGGCCCAACAGAGAAAAAAATAAAGAAAAACTAGGTTGCTTCTAGTATTTGCTGGCTTGATGTTACTCTCATTCCTTCATTCAAGAAACATTTATGAGAACATACAATGTGTTAGGTGTGACAGGCACTATGAGGGCTATAAAATTGGCTCCCGATTTTTCTAGGATTGTATATAAAATAAAAACACAAAGCAATTAGCTGATTTTCTTTCAGTGTTCTGAAGTCTAAAGTATTTCTCATTACATGTTAGAAAAATAAAGCAATCTCCAAGTTCATTGTTAATAAAGGGTCTTTTTGAAATATAAATAAATTGTGGACAGGATTAAATGTTATATGAAGGAGAAAATAATAAGTCAGCTACGGAGAGATTCAACAGTAGAAGGCATTAGATTTTATACATATAAATGTTTTATATATTTCATTAAAATATGTATTATATATAAATGCTTTATATAATGTAGATATAGATCTTACTTTCGTCAAATTTCAAATGATGGTATGTCTTAGCTCAGATCCCCTAGAAAACAAAGCTTGAGAAAAATTGAAGTGCTCATACTTTCTTTTAGAAGACAGAAGCTATAGGAGAAGAAAATTTTTTTCTCTATCATTCTAGATTCTTTCAGCTGGTCTATTAATTATATATGCTAAGCAATACAGTGCAATGTATAATTACACTAGCTTCATAAAAAGCCATAAAGAGCTCCAGCAGGTGTCTCAGCACTTCCTTGTTTGGAAGCTTTGCAAGGAGAAACTGTACCTGGCGCAGTTCATGAAGGGGGAAAAGGAAAACCACAGTGCCTTCTTTGTACTGTATCCCCACCTCACTCCCATGTGATTACCTCAGAAGCCATATCCCAAACTCCCTGTGTGTCATTTCATCTAAGTCTGGGAAGTGAGAGGTGACTCAGGGTACTCGGGATTGGCACATGAGGCTTACAGATATGCAGGTCTGGGGCTACATGCTTTTAGTGTTGTTGTGAGGATTTGAGGCATATATAAAGTGTATGGATAAAACATGCAAAAAATAAGACTTCCAATCTGGAAAAGACAGGAGAGTGAGAGTACCTTATCACTGGCAACAAAACAAGTCCCTGGTAGCACTGTCACTGAGCTACCACCTTTCAAAGTGCTTTCCCTACTCCAAAAGTACCCCACAACAGTACTATTTTTCTTGTTTTTATTTACTTATTTAATTCCGTGTTATATTACTTCCAGGTAAACAATATAGTAATTCAACACTTCTGTATATCATACTGTGCTCATCAAAACCGTACTCCTTAATCACCATCACCTCAGGTAATCATCAGTTTGTTCTATATAATTATGAGTCTGTTTCTTGATTTCTCTCTTATTTTTTCCTTTGCTTCTTTGATTTGTTTCTTAAAGTCCACATTTAAATGAAATCATATGTTATTTATCTTTATTTTGTAGAGCATCATACTTTCCAGCCCCAATCATGTCATTGCAAATACTAAGATTTCATTCTTACTTTATGGCTGAATAATATTCCATTGTGTGTGTGTGTGTGTGTGTGTGATATATCACACTTTCTTTATCCATTCATCTAACAATGGAAAACTGCGCTGCTTCCATACCTTGGCTATTGTAAATATGGCTGCTATAAACATAGGGGTGCATGTACCCCTCTGAATTAGTGTTCTGTATTCTTAGGAGTATTTGGAATATTCCTAGCTCAGGAATATGTTTCCTAGACCATAAAGTAGTTTTCTTTTTAGCCTTTTTAAGGAAACTCCATACTATTTTCCACAGTGACTGTTTTTAACACTCCCACCAACACTGAACATGTGTTCCTTTTTCTCTGCATCTTCACCAACACCTGTTGTTTCTTCTCTTGTTGATTTTCACCATTCTGACAGGGGTAGTTTGTATTTTTTAGTTTGTATTACTGTAGATTTGTTTTTTGTTTTGTTTTGTCTTTGTTTTTAAGTAGACTCCACACTCCAGCGTGGAGCACAACCTGGAACTCAAACTCAGGATCCTGACAGTGAAACCTGAACTTAGATCAATGGACCAAGCCGCCCAGGTGCCCCTGACTGTAGTTTTGATTTGCATTTCCCTGATGATAAGTGACGTTGAGCATCTTTTCATGTGTCTGTTGACCATCTGTATGACTTCTCTGGGGAAATGTCTGTTCATGGCTTCTGCTTAAAGGTTTTTTTTTTTTTTAAGATTTATTTATTTAGCTGACAGAGAGAGACCATGAGGAGGGGGAGGGATAGAGCGAGAAAGAGAGGATCTCTGCTGAGTGTGAACCACCGCCCTCCCCCTGAGCTCAGGGTTCAATCTCATCACCTGAGATCATGACCAGGGCTGAAACCAAGAATCAGACACTCAACCAGCTGAGCCACCAAGGCACCCCAGCCCATTTTTTAACAGGATTTTTTGGTTTTTGGGCACTGAGTTGTAGAAGTTCTTCATATATTTTGGATACTAACCCTTTATTGGATATGTCTTTTGCAATTTCTTCTCCCATTCTGTAGGTTACCTTTTAGTTTTGTTAATTGCTTCCTTCACTGTGAATATTTTTATTTTGATGTAATACCAATAATTTATTTTTGCTTCTTTTTCCCTTACCTCAGGAAACATATCTAGAAAGAAGTTGCTATGGCTGGTGTCAGAGGTTACTGCCTATATTCTCTTCTAGGATTTCTATGGTTTCAGGTCTCACATATAAGTCTTCAATCCATTTTGATTTTTTTTTTTTTTTGCATATGGTATAAGAAGTGGTCCAGTTTCATTCTTTAGCATGTTGCAATCCAGTTTTCCCAACATCATTGGTTGAAGAGACTGTCTATTTCCCACTGGATATTTTTTCTTGCTTTGTTGAATATTAATTGGCCAGATAGTTGTGGGTTCATTTCTGGATTTTCTACTCTATTCCACTGATCTCTATATCTATTCTTATGCTGATACCATACTGTTTTGAGCACTACAGCTTTGTAATAAAACTTGAAGTCCAGAATTGTGATGCCTCCAGCTGTGCTTTTCTTTTTCAAAGATGCTTTGGCTATTTGGGGCCTTTTGTGGTTCCATACAAATTTTTGGATTCTTTCTTCTAGATCTGTGAAAAATGCTTTTGGTATTTTCATAAGGAATGTGTTAAATGCATACATTGTTTTGGATAGCATAGATATTTTCACGATATTTATTCCTCCAATGGAGGAGAATGGGATGTCTTTCCATTTCTTTATAGAGTCTTCAATTTCTTTCAGCAGTGTTCTGTAGTTTTCAGAGTACAGGTCTTTTGCTTTTTTGGTTAAGTTTATTCCTAGGTATCTTATTGTTTTTGCTGCAATTGTAAATGGGATTGATTTTTTATTTTCTCTTTCTGCTGCTTCATTATTGGTGTATAGAAATGCAACAGATTTCTGTACATCGATTTTGTGTCTTGTGGCTTTACTGAATTCATGTATCAGTTCTAGTAATTATTTGGGGGAGTCTTTTGGGTTTTCTACATATAGTATCATGGCATTTGCAAATAGTTAAAATTTTGACTTCTTCCTTGGATGGAGTATGTATTTTATTTCTTTGTGTTGTCTGACTGCTGTAGCTAGGATTTCCATTACTATGTTAAGTAACAGTGGTGAGAGTGAACATCTCTGTCCTGTTCCTGATCATAGAGGGAAGGCTCTCAGTTCTCCCCACTAAGGATGATATTAGCTGTGTATTTTTTGTATGTGGCCTTTATTGTGTTGAGGTCTATTACCTCTAAATCTACTTTGTTGAGGGTTTTTCTCATGAATGGATGTTGTACTTTGTCAAATTTTCTGCATCTCTTGAAATGTTCTTATGATTCTTATCCTTTTTTATTAATGTGGTTGATTGATTAGCAAATATTGAATCATGCTTGCAACACAGGAAGAAATAAATTCCACCTGATCATAATTAAAGATTCTTTTAATGTACTATTGGTTTTCTTTGCTAGTATTTTATTGAGAATTTCTGCATACATGTTCATCAGGGATATTGTCCTGTAGTTCTCTTTATTAGTGGAGTCTTTATATGGTTTTGGTATCATGGAAATGCTGCCCTCATAGAATGAGTTTGGAAATTTTCCTTCCTCTTCTATTTTTTGGAATAGTTTGAGAAGAATAGGTATTAATTTTACTTTAAATGTTTGGCAGAATTTCCCTGTGAAGCCATCTAGCCCAGGACCTTTGTTTGTTGGTAATTTTTTTTTTTTAAATTTCTGTGTCAATTTCTTTTCTGGTTATTGGTCTATTCAAGTTTTCTATTTCTTCTTGTTTCAGTTGATACTTTACATGTGTCTAGGGATTTATCTATTTTTTCTGGTTGTCTAAACTATTAGCATATAGTCTTTCATAATATACTTATAATTGTTTGTATTTCTGTGGTGTTGGTTGTTATTTCTCTGCTCTCATTACTGATTTTATTTATTTGGGTCCTTTCTCATTTCTTTTTGATAAGTTTAGCCAGAAGTTTATCAATTTTATAAATTTTTTCAAAGAGCCAGATCCTCATTTCATTGATCTGTTCTATTGTTTTTTTTTTAGTTTCCATATCATTTATTTCTGTTCTAATCTTCATTATGGTCTTCCTTCTCCTAGCGTTAGGCTTTTTTCATTGTTCTTTTTCTGGTTCCTTTAGGTGTAAGATTAGGTTGTTTATTTGAGATTTTTCTGGCTTCTTGAGGTAGACCTGTATTGCAATAAGTTGACCTCTTGGAATCATTTTTGCTTCATCCCAAAGATTTGGGACCATTGAGCATTCATTTTCAGTCCTTTCCATGTACTGTTTTTTATTTCTCCTTAGATTTTCTGGTTGACCCATTCATTCTTTGGTAGCATGTTGTGTAACCTCCACATAGTTGTGGTCTTTCCAGATTTTTTTCTTGTGGTTGACTTCAAATTTCATAGCATTATAGTCAGAAAAGATGTATGGTATGACCTCAATCATTTTTTATTTGCTGAGTCCTGATTTGTGACCTAATATGTGATCTATTCTGGAGAATATTCCATTTGCACTTTAAAAGAATGTATATTCTGCTGTCTTAAGATGGAATATTCTGAATATATCTGTTAAGTTCTTCTGGTCCAGTGTGTCATTCAAAGCTATTGTTTCCTCATTGATTTTTCTGTTTAGATGATCTGTTCATTGATGTTACTGGGTGTTAGAGTCCCCTACTATTATTGTATTATTTTCAGTGAGTCTTTATGTTTGTTATTGATTTTTTAATATATTTGGGTGCTCCCATGTTGGGTGCATAAATATTTATAATTGTTTTATCTTCTTGTAGGATTGTCCCCTTTATTATGATATAGTGACCCTCTTCACTTCTTGCTACAGTCTTCATTTATAAAGTCCATTTTGTCTTAAGTACTGCTATTCCATCTTTATTTTGACATCCATTTGCATGACAAATATTTCTCCAAGCCTTCACTTTCAATCACCAGGTATATTTAAGTCTAAAATGAGTCTCCTATAGATAGCATATAGATGGGTCCTGTTTTTTCATCCATTCTGACACCCCATGTCTTTTGATTGGAGCACTTAGTCTATTTATAGTCAGTAATTATTGACAGATATGTATTTATTGGCATTTAATTATTTGATTTATGGTTGTTTCTGAAGATTTTCTCTCATCCTTCATTACTTTTATTTCTTTCATGTTTTGCTGATCTTTCTTACTGATATATTTGGATATCCTACTCTGTACTCTATGCAGAGTTATTGGTGTTTTTTGATATACAGTTACCATTGGGTTTGTATATAACCTTTTCTCCAAAATGCAGTCTGTATTAAGTTGATGGCTGTTAGAGTTTGAACCCATTCTTCTCTCCTCTTTTCCCTACATTTTATGTATATATTATTATATTTTGAATCTTTTTTTGTGAGTTCCTTGACTGCTTTCTTACAGAAATATTGTGCAAACTGTCATTGGTAATTTGCTTCTCCACACCAGCTGCTGTCTCTTTAAAGGCAGTGACCCAGCTATCATTCACCCCCCTGACTAGCTCATGGCTGAGTCAATAGACTTTTAACACTCCAGGTGCCAAGCACCACTGGTTTTATAAACTAAGGAATTTAGACCCTCTGGTTTTTAAAGTCAAACATGAGGATTAGTCTTCCCCAAGTGAACTCTCTGGTGTCTCTGTCCTCTCTGTGCACACAGCTCCCTCCCTCTTGTGGGCAGCCTCCCTCTGCCTTTCTGACCTTCCTAACCTTTACATTGCAGCTTCTTCTTTATATTTAGTTGTGGAGTTTGTTCTGCCAGACTTCAGATCGCTCTCCATTTGTTGACTTAGCCGTGGACCCACGTGAGATGGGGTGAATTCAGGTTCTTCCATCTCTATGATCTTCCCAAGCTCCCATTCAAATACCATTTTAAATCATTAATGATGGCTGAGAAGTCCCAAGATCCATAGACAATAAGCTGGAAACTGAGAAGAGCTAATGGTATAATTTCAAGTTAGAGTCTGAAGGCCTGAATACAAAAGTGTCAGTGCTATAAGTTCTAGTAGATAGTATACAGGTTTGAGACCTAAGAAGAGTCAGCATAAAAGCCAGAAAAACCCCAGAAGCATTAGTGATTCTGTCTATTTCTAACTTCATATGTCTTAGCATGTGTCAAGGCTTTCTTCATCCAACCCTCTCTTTTTTTTTTTTTAATTTTATTTATTTATTTGACAGAGAGAGATGGCAAGTAGGCAGAGATGCAGGCAGAAGGAGAGGAGGAAGCAGGCTCCCCAGCAGAAAGCCCGATGTGGGGCTCAATCCCAGTACCCTGGGATCATGACCTGAGCCAAAGGCAGAGGCTTTAACCCACTGAGCCACCCAGGTGCCCCCATCCAACCCTCTCTTAACATCATCTTGATGTGTCTCATAGCATCTTTGCTCAGGTTGGTAAATCACTCCAGCTGTGATGACTGCCTAGGTATAATCAATTCTCAGATAGCATCATAAAAGACTCTTCTCTGCTGAATATTAGGAATGGGGTCAGTAAAAGGAATCAGTAATGTCATGACCCTGGAGTCTTAACAACCTGGGGTAAGATTACAATAGGCCACTTCATATTCTTCTGCACTACACTAAAATATGCTCAGCCTGCAACACAGGGACCAATGGGGAGCATCATGTATCAGGCCCCAGAAAAGGATATGGCAGTATCTTAATCTAAGATAGGGACAGACACCTACCCAAGGCAGCTTTCATGTTTCTTTAAAACTGAAATTGCCTAACTGAGCTTCTGGCTCTATAGCTACCTTATTAAGATACCAATTCTCTAAGCCTCTGTCCACAGAAGACTGAAGCTACTTTGTTTCCTATTTCCTCCAGGAGACCATTCAGAATATTTGCAAACTGGCTCCTCCCCAATCAGAAGAGTAGTGCCAGACTTGGAGCTACATAGGGGCTAATAAAATGTTCCCAGTCACAGAGTGGAAGGCTCTCACACCTCTTTTCAATTTATACACCACTTGATTTTTCTGTCAATTTCCAGTGTCCCTTCCCTCTCCAAGAAATATTTGGCCCCAATTCATATAAGGAAAATTCTTTAAATAAAGAATCAAGTTACTATTCATCACCTATTAGCTTGGTGAGAACTATGAATAGGTCCAACAAGAAAGGGCATATTAAAAAACAAAAACAAAAACAAACAAAAAAAACCTCTGTGAATCCAGTCAGATACACCTATAAATGGATTTTAAAAATTATTATTCTTTATCAGATAATTGTTTCTTATTTGTTGAACCTTTGTTCTAAAATGACTATTCTCAATTCACTAGTACAGTTAATTCAATGTCACTACTATTTACAAATAGTCCTTCATAAATTGCAAGGGCTGACCTCTAAAATCTAAGTACACTCCCCGACCCCTAAGCATAAATACAGAGCCACCTGAGGGAAGCAGCTTAGTACAGACACTGGTTATCTAACTTGCTTACACCAAGCCCCATTCCCCTGTGATCTTCCAAGACTGCCTTTCTCAATCAAGTTTGCCTCAGTTCCAAGGCAGCAGGATCCTTCCCCTGAAGATCAGAAGAAACCTCTCCTACACCATTTCTCCTGACCAGAGAGTTCTGCAGGACCTCAGTTCTGTTGGAGTTGGATGTCAGTTGGAAGCAGAGCAGAGAAACCTAGTTAAAAGTCCCCACATATAGACCAGGGACCAAACACTGTTCAGAGCAGGCAAAGGCCTCTGCATATGACTGACCTGATGGATGGAGCAGTCAAAATGCAATAGTAGAGGACAGGTAGTACACACCACAGACAGTCCCTGAATTGCCAGACCCTGGCCACTACATGACCTCTTCTTCATAAGGCCTTTACTTACAGGAGCAGGAGACATAACAGGCTTTTCTAACACAGAGAAGAAGGCAGAGAATTAGACAAAATGTCAAGATAGAGGAATTTCTCCCAAATGAAGGAACAACATAAGGCCACGACAAGAGATCTAAGTGAAGCAGATAAAAGTACATGCCTGATGGAGGTTTTAAAGCAACAATCATAAGGACAACCATTGGGCTTGAGAAAAGAATGGAAGATATCAGGGAGACCTTCACAACAGTGAAAAAGGAGTTAAAAAAGAATCAACCAGAGATGAAGAATGCAATAAATGACACTGTAGACAGGCCATATGCAATGAACAGTAGGCTGGAAAAAGAAAAGGAATGGGAGAGTCAAGATGGCAGAGGAGTAGCAGACTGAGATGACATCAGGTCGCAGGAGTTCAGCTAGATAGTTATCAAACTATTCTAAACACCTACAAACCAAACAGGAGATTGAAGAGAAGCAATTCCAGAAAGAGAAAATTGACCACTTTCTGACAGGTAGGACGTGTGGAGAAGTGAATCCAAAGCAATGGGAAGACAGACCACAGTGGGAGGAGCTGGCTCACAGCAAACAGTGGAGAAGTGGAGCACAAAATCCAAACTTTTAGAAGTCTGCTTCACTGAGGGATAGCGCTCCAGAGGCTAAACAGGGGTAGAGCCCTCGTGCGGACAGTGTAGTCTCAGGTCCCACAGGGTCACAGAAGGATTGGGAGTATCTGAGTGTAGCAGAGTTCACAGGTTTCAGAAAAGGAAACCTGACTACAGAGACAGAGCCAAGGAGTGAGCTCTCAGCTTGGGGTTACCTTAACCTGTGATCCATGGCACAGTCGGGCCACTGCTCTTTGAGCAGGGACCCCACAAGTGGCAGATCTGGGGAGACCCACCTTCCTCTGCTGGAAGAGCAGCACGGAAGGAATCTGCTGGGTTTGAAGACTCCAAACGGGGCTGTGTGCCAGAGACAGAAATGCTCAGTCACAGGCCGGGTGAGCTTGGAGCACAGCCAGAGACCAGGGAGACGGGAGTGATTGACAGCTTTTCTCTGAGGGCGCACTGAGGTGTTGGGCCCCAAGCTCTCAGCTCCCTGGGCCAGAGATTGGGAGCCTCTATTTTCATTCCCATCCTCCAGAGCTCTACGGAAAGCATTCAGGGAACAAAAGTTCCCAAGAGCAAACCCGAGCAAATTACTTAGCCTGGCCCCTGGCAAGGGTGGCACAATTCCACCTGAGGCAAAGACATTTGAGAATCACTACAACAGGCCCCTCCCTGAGAAGATCAGCAATAACACCCAGCCAAGACCAAGCTCATTGATTAAGGAAAACAGAGGAATTCCAAAGGAGAGGAAAGCAAAGCATGGGATTCTTGGCTTTCTCCCCATGATTCTTGCAAAGTTAACTAACTTATTTTATTTTATTTTTTCTTATTCTATTTTTTTAACTTTTCCTCTTTCCTCTTTTAATATTTTTAACTAGTATCTTAACAATAACTTTCCTTAAAAAAATCATTTTAAACCTTCATTATTATAATCATATTTAATCCTTCATTGTATCTAGCTTTATTTTTTGTATACATATAGTGTTTTATCTTCTAACAAATTTTGGGATACAATTTCTTCTAATAGATCAAAATATACCTTAAATCTAGCACAGGGCCTTGTTCTCATCTCCAGCCTGAGCAAATTTTCTCCATTTTCTTTTTCTTTCTTTTTCCAACCAACTTATCTTATCAATTACTTTTTTAGAATTTTTTTTTAATTTTCATCTTTACAGTCATATTCTGTCCCTTCACCATGTTCACCCTTATTTTTGTATATATAAAAGTTTTTCTTTCTTTAAAATTTTGGGAGGTAGTTTCTTCTAAGAGACCAAATACACCCAAAATCAAGTGGGTGGCTCTGTTCTATTCAAAAGTCTAATATATGAATATATCTTTTATTTATTTTAATTTTTTTAAATTTCTCTTTACCTTCTTTCTTCTCCCCCTGATTTGGAGTCTCTCTTGATTTGGTTAGCATAGATCTTTCTGGGGTCTTTGCACCCTTTTAGTATTTTATTCTTTCCTTCATATATGCTTATCTTGATAAAATGACAAGGTGGAAAAACTCACCACAAATAAAAGAACAAGAGGCAGTACTGAAGGGTAGAGGCCTAATCAATACAGACATTGGTAATATGTCAGATCTAGAGTTCAGAATGATGATTCTCAAGGTGCTAGCTGGGCTCAAAAAAGGCATGGAAGATATTAGAGAAAGCATGTCTGGAGAAATGAAAGCCCCTTCTGGAGAAATAAAAGAACTAAAATCTAACCAAGCTGAAATCAAAAAAACTATTAATGATGTACAATAAAAAATAGAGGATCTTACTGCTAGGATAAATGAGGCAGAAGAGCGAATTAGTGATATAGAAGACCAAATGATGGAGAATAAAGAAGCTGAGCAGAAGACAGACAAACAACTACTGGACCACGAGGAGAGATTATGAGAGATAAGTGACAACATTAGATGAAACATTATTAGAATAATTGAGATTCCAGAAGAAGAAGAAAGAGAGAGGGGGTCACAAGGTATATTGCAGTGAATTATAGTAGAGAATTTCCCTAAAATGGCAAAGGGAACAAGCATCAAAAACCAGGAGGCACAGAGAAACCCCCTCAAAATCAATAAAAATCTATCCATACACCATCATCTAATAGTAAAACTTACAAGTCTTAGTGACAAAGAGAAAATCCTGAAAGTGGCTTGGGACAAAAAGTTTGTAACATACAATAGCAAAAATATTAGATTGGAAGCAGACTTATCCATAGAGACCTGGCAGGCCAGAAAGAACTGGCTTGATATATTCAGAGAACTAAATGAGAAAAACATGCAGCCAAGAATACTATATCCAGCTAGGCTATCACTGAAAATAGAAGGAGAGATAAAAACCTTCCAGGACAAACAAAAACTAAAAGAATTTGTAAACATGAAACCAGCCCTACAGGAAATATTGAAAGGGGTCCTCTAATGAAAGAGAGGGCCTAAAAGTAACATAAACCAGAAAAGAACAGAGACAATATACAGTAACAGTCTCCTTACAGGCAATACAAAGGCACTAAATTCATATCTTTCAATAGTTACCCTGAATGTAAATGGGTTAAATTCCCCAATCAAAAGACACAGGATATCAGAATGGATTAAAAAAAAAATCAATGTGCTGTCTATAAGAAACTCATTTTAGACCCAAAGTTACCTCCAGATTTAAAGTGAGGGGGTAGAAAACAATTTACCATGCTAATGGACATCAAAAGAAAGCTGGGGTGGCAATCCTTATATCAAATAAATTAGATTTTAAGCCAAAGACTATAATAAGAGATGAGGAAGGACACTATATCAGACTCAAAGTGTCTGTTCAACAAAAAGATCTTACAATTTTAAATATCTATGACCCTAACATGGGAGCAGCCAAATATATAAACCAATTAATAACAAAATCAAAGAAACACATTGACAATAATACAATAATAGTAGGAGAGTTTACTCACTGAAATTTCAGTGAAGGACTCCTCACTGAAATGGACAATCATCCAGGCAAAAAATCAACAAGGAAATAAAGGCCTTAAATGACACCCTGGACCACATGGACATCACAGATATATTCAGAACATTCTATCACAAAGCAACAGGATACACATTCTTCTCTAGTGCACGTGGAACATTTTCCAGAATAGATCACATCCTAGGTCACAAATCAGGTCTCAACCAGTATCAAAAGATTGGGATCATTCCCTACATATTTTCATACCACAATGCTCTGAACCTAGAAATCAATCACAAGAGAAAATTTGGAAAGAACCCAAATACATGGAGGCTAAAGAGCATCCTACTAAAGAATGAATGGGTCAACCAGGAAATTAAAGAAGAATTGAAAAAATTCATGGAAACAAATGAAAATGAAAACACAACATTCAAAATCTGTGGGACACAACAAAGGCAGTCCTGAGAGGAAAATATATAGCAACACAAGCCTTTCTCAAGAAACAAGAAAGGTCTCAAATATACAACCTAATCCTATACCTAAAGGAGGTAGAGAAAGAACAGAAAATAAAGCCTAAACCAATCAGGAAAAGAGAAATAATAAAGATCAGAGCAGAAATCAATGAAACAGGATCCAAAAGAACAGTAGAACAGATCAACGAAACTAGCAGCTGGTTCTTTGAAAGAATTAATAAGATTGATAATCCCCTGGCCAGACTTATCAAAAAGAAAAGAGAAAGGACCCATATAAATAAAATCATGAATGAAAGAGGAGAGATCACAACCAACACCAAAGAAATACAAACAATTATAAGAATATATTATGAGCAACTATACGCCAGCAAATTTTGACAATCTGGAAGAAATGGATGCATTCCTAGAGACGTATAAACTACTACAACTGAACCACAGGAACAAATAGAAAACTTAAACAGACCCATAACCAGGAAGCAGATTGAAGCAGTCATCAAAAATCTACCAACAAACAAGCGTCCAGGGTCAGACAGCATGCCAGGGTAATGTTACCAAATAGTTAAAGAATTAGTACCTATTCTCCCGAATCTGCTCCAAAAAAAAAAAAAATGGTAGGAAAATTTCCAAACTCATTTTATGAAGCCAGCATTACCTTGATCCCAAAACCAGACAAAAAATTACAGATTAATATCCCTGATGAACATAGATGTAAAAATTCTCACTAAAATACTAGCCAATAAGATGGGGCGCCTGGGTGGCTCAGTGGTTAAGCCGCTGCCTTCGGCTCAGGTCATGATCCCAGGTCCTGGGTTCGAGCCCCGCATCGGGCTTTCTGCTCAGCAGGGAGCCTGCTTCCTCCTCTCTCTCTGCCTACCTCTCTGCCTACTTGGATTTCTCTCTGTCAAATAAATAAATAAAATCTTAAAAAAAAAAAATACTAGCCAATAAGATACAACAGTACATTAAGAGGATTATTCACCACAACCAAGTGGGATTTATTCAAGGGCTGCAAGGTTGGTTCAACATCCACAAAGCAATCAATGTGATACAATACATTATTAAAAGAAAAAACAAGAATCATATGATCCCCTCAATAGATGCTGAAAAAGTATTTGGAAAAGTACAGCATCCTTTCTTGATCAAAACTCTTCAAAGGGTGGGGATTGAGGGTACATACCTTAATATCATGAAAGCCGTCTATGAAAAACCCACAGCGAATATCATTCTCAATGGAGAAAAACAGATCTTTTCAGCTAAGGTCAGGAACACTGCAGGGATGTCCATTATCACCACTGCTATTCAACATAGTACTAGAAGTTCTAGCCTCAGCAATCAGACAACAAAAAGAAATTATTAAAGGCATCCAAATCAGCAAAGAAGTCAAACTCTCAGTCTTCGCAGATGATATGATACTATATGTGGAAAACCCAAAAGACTCCACTCCAAAACTGCTAGAACTTGTAAGGAATTCAGTAAAGTGTCAGCAGATAAAATCAATGTACAGAAATCAGTTTAATTTCTATATACCAACAACAAGACAGAAGAAAGAGAAATTAAGGAGTCAATCCCATTTACAATTATACCCAAAACCATAAGATACCTAGGAATAAATCTAACCAAAGATGCAAAGAATCTCTACTCAGAAAACTATAAAGTACTCATGAAAGAAATTGAGGAAGACACAAAGAAATGAAAAATGTTCCGTTCTCATGGAGTAGAAGAACAAACATTATGAAAATGTCTACGATACCTACAGCAATCTACATGTTTAATGCAATCCCTATCAAAATACAATCTTTTTTTTTCAAAGAAATGGAACAAATAATCCTAAAATTTATATGGAATAAGAAAAGACCTCGAATAGCCAGAGGAATGTTAAAAAAGAAAGCCAAAGTTGGTGGCATCACAATTCCAGACTTTAAGCTCTATTACAAAGCTGTCATCATCAAGACAGTATGGTACTGGCACAAAAATAGACACATAGATCAATGGAACAGAATAGAGAGCCCAGAAATAGACCTTCAACTCTATGGTCAACTAATCTTCAACCAAGCAGGAAAGAATGTCCAATGGAAAAAAAGAGTCTTTTCAACAAACAGTGTTGGGAAAATTGGACAGCCACATGCAGAAAAATGAAACTGGACCATTTCCTTACACCACACACATAAGTAGACTCAACACGGATGAAAGACCTCAATGTGAAACAGGAATCCATCAAAATCCTTGAGGAGAACACAGGCAGCAACCTCTTCAACCTCAGCCACAGCAAATTCTTCCTAGAAACATCACCAAAGGCAAGGGAAGCAAGGGCAAAAATGAACTATTGGGACTTCATCAAGATCAAAAGCTTTTCACAGCAAAGGAAACAGTCAACAAAACCAAAAGACAACAGAACAAATGGGAGATATGTACAAATGACACATCAGATAAAGGGCTAGTATCCAAAATCAATAAAGAACATATCAAACTCAACAACCAAAGAACAAATAATCCAATCAAGAAATGCGCAGAGGACATGAACAGACATTTCTGCAAAGAAGACATCCAGATGGCCAACAGACTCATGAAAAAGTGCTCCACATCACTCGGCATCAGGGAAATACAAATCAAAACCACAATGAGATACCACCCCATGCCAGTCAGAATGGCTAAAATTAACCAGTCAGGAAATGACAGATGTTGGCAAGGTTGCAAAGAAAGGGGAACCCTCCTGCACTGTTGGTGGAAATGCAAGCTGGTGTAGCCACTCTAGAAAACAGCATGGAGTTTCCTCAAAAAGTTGAAAACAGAGCTACCCTATGACCCAAGAATCGCAGTACTGGGTATTTACCCTAAAGATACAAATGTAGTGATCCGAAGAGGCACATGCACCCCAGTGTTTATAGCAACAATGTCTACAATAGCCAAACTATGGAAAGAACCTAGGTGTCCATCAACAGATGAATGGATAAAGAAGATGTGGTATATATATATACAATGGAATACTATGCAGCCATCAAAAGAAATGAAATCTTGCCATTTGCAATGACGTGGATGGAACTAGAGGGTATTATGCTGAGCGAGATAAGTCAATCAGAGAAAGACAATTATCATATGATCTCCTTTATATGAGGAATTTGAGAGGCAGAGTGGGGGGTTTGAGGGTAGGGAAGGAAAAAATGAAACAAGATGGGATCGGGAGGGAGACAAACCATAAGAGACTCTTAATCTCACAAAACAAACTGAAGGTTGCTGGGGGGACAGGGGTACAGAGGGGGTGGTTGGGTTATGGACACTGGGGAGGTTATGTGCTATGGTGAGTGCTGTGAAGTGTGTAAGCCTGATGATTCACAGCCCTGTACCCTTGGGGCTAATAATACATTATATGTTAATAAAAATTAGTCTGTGTTTAAGACAAAAAGAAAAGAAGTCCCAGGAGAAGAAAAGAGAGAAAAGGTGACAGAAAATTTATTTTAAGAAATTAATAGCAGAAAACCTCCCTGAACTGGTGAAGGAAACAAATATCCAGATCCAGGAGGCACATAGAACTCCCACCAAAATCACCAAAAGGAGGCCAACACCAAGACATATATTTAAATTTGAAAAATATACTGATAAAGAAAAAGTCCTGAAAGCAGCAAGACAAAAGAAATCCTTAACTTACAAGGGAAAACCCATTATGCTAGCTGGAGATTTCTCAACAGAAACTTGGCAAGTTAGATGGGAGTGGCAAGATATATTCAAAGTGCTGAATGGGAAAAATCCGCAGCGAAGAATATTCTACCTAGCAAGGCTATCATTCAGAATAGAAGAGATAAAAAGTTTCCCAAAGAAAAACTAAAGGAGTTCATGACCACTGAGCCAGTCCTGAAAGAAATTAAGGGGACTCTTTGAGTGCAAAAGAGAGAACAAAAGTGACAAAGAAAGGATCAGAGAAAATCTCCAGAAATAATGACAAAACAAGTAATAAAATTGCAATAAATATGTATCTACCAATAATTACTTTGAATGTAAATGGACTAAATGCTCCAATCTAAAGACGTAGGGTGTCAGAATGAATTTTTAAAAATAAATAAATAAATAAATAAATAAATAAATAAATAAAGACTCATCTATATCCTGCCTATAAGAGACTCATTTTAGACCTAAAGACCCCTGAAGATTGAAAGTGAGGGGGTGTAGAAACATTTATCATGCAAATGGGTGGCAAAAGAAAGAGCAGCAGTACTTATCTAAACTTTTTTTGTTCTTGTATTGTTTTAGTCCTGCTTTGGTATCAGGGTAGTCCTAGTCTCGGGAAATAATTTTGAATGCATTCCCTTTGTTCCACTATTTGTAAGATCTTGATAAAGATTGTCATAATTTTTTTTAATGTCTGGTATGGTTTGCCAATGAAATCATGTGGTCTTGGACTTTTCTGTGCTGGGAAATTTTTTGATTCTTAATTCAGCTTTCATTCTTGTTATTGATCTAAGATTTCCTACTTCTTAGATTCCAGATTCGTGATTCATTCCTGGTAACTTGTGCATTTTTAGGAATTATCTGGATTTTTTCCTAAGTTATCTGATGTGTTAGTATGTAATTGTTTATAGTTATCTGTTATCACACTATGTATTTCTGTGGTTATCTTCTACTGCTTTCTCTTCCACTTGTCATTTTGGTTTTGAGTTTTCTTTCCTTTTTTTTTTTCTTAATGTAGTTAAACCATCTACCAATTTTGTTCATTATTCTTAGAAAAAGTAGTCATTACTTTCAATGCTATGTTATTGTTGATTCTAGTCTCTATTTTATTTCTGATTTTTCTTTGTTGATTCTTTCCTCTACTAAATTTCAGCTACATTTCTTCTTTTTCTGGTGTGGTGTTGTTTATTTGAACTTTTTTTTATTAATACAAGAATTTATAGTATAAATGTCATTCTAACATCTGTTTTTGCAGCATCCCATAGGTTCTGTAATAATGTGTTTTCTTTTTCTTTTGATTTGCCATTTTATTTCTAATTTGGCCCATTCTTTGTGCAGGACTCTGTTGTTTAATATTTAAATATTAAATACTTAATATTTACATTGTAAAAAAATTTTAAATTAAATCTAAGTAAAAATTTGAGCTATACCAGGGCATGGGGGTGGCTCAGTCAGTCAAGTGTCTGCCTTCAGCTGGGTCATGATCTCACAGTCCTGGGATCAAACCACAGGTCAGGCTCCTTGCTCAGCAGGGAGTCTGCTTCTCCCCCTCCCTCTGCCTGCCACTCCCCCTGCTTGTGCTCTCTCTCTCTCTGTTAAGTAAATAAATTAAAAATCTTTAAAACAAAAAAATTAGAGCTATCCTGATGTTCATTTATTTGGGCTTGAGGTGGTCAGAATTACAAGACTTCAATATCAAAATATCTGATAATGTTTCCCACCCAGTGGGAGCAATACTGGGGCGAAGACATTGACTTGAAACCTCAAAGTGGCATAATTATAGGGCAGAGTAGATAGCAGGATAGTAGATAGTAGACAGTAGATAGTAGGAAAGAAGAGAAATAAGTGAAATTAAAGATGATGTAATAAATAAGGAAGAAAAAAATATTTCTTCCTGTGCCTATTTGCTGCTTGAAGCCAATGTCTCTGACATGCAAAGATTAAATCAGATGCAGCTGGGGATTTGGACAGAGTGGCTGGAATGAATTCAGCTCTGTCTTTAGAATGGGCATCCCCACTACTCATGTGAAAAATACAAAATCTGCTTTTCCAGGAAAAACAAAACAAAACAAAACAAAATGAGACAAAACAGGTAGACCAAAACAGTTTTTTTCCTCAACAAAATTTTTTTTAAGATTTTGTTTATTTGACAGATAGAGATCACAAGTAGGCAGAGAGGCAGGAAGAGAGAGAGAGAGAGAGAGGAGGAAGCAGGCTCCCTGCTAAGCAGAGAGCCCAATGCGGGGCTTGATCCCAGTACCCTGGGATAATGACCTGAGCTGAAGGCAGAGGCTTTAACCCAACGAGCGACCCAGGCACCCATTCCCAACAAATTTTGATTAAGTGTTTCCCCTGGGCCAGAGACTAAGTAAGACACAGAGGATACAGTGATAAAATAAATCATAGTCCTCACCTACCTGGAACTTAAATTCTTGTGGAAAAACAAAAATAATCAAATACATATGTAAATAAATAAAAACCATAGTAAGTGCAATGACAAAAAGCTAAAACAGCACACTTATGGAATATGACCTCTTCTGGGCCATCAGGAAAGGCTTCCTGTTCCCAGATGAGATCCGAACAATGTATGTCAGTTACCTAGGTAAAGGATAGCAGGATGAGGAGAATGAATACAGAAGAATTAATATTCCAGGCACACAGCTTCTTTGGGGACTCAAAGGAAGGCCCGTGACCTAAATAGCAAGTTAGAAGGGCACGGAGATAAAAGCTGCAGAAGTAGGAGCCACATTTTGGTCTTTACTGTGAAATTATGTAAAGCCAATGAAAGGGTTCAGTATTAATCCTTTACTCTAACTAAAAATCACTGAGCAAACAATATCCCACTTTCTCCACTTTTGAATTATAGGTACTACAAAGAACTGACAAGGATCACCATCCACAAAACTTCCAAAATGAATCATAGGAGCCCCATTTCAGGAGGTAGAAAGGGTCATAGCATTGAAGCAAGACTAATGAATATAGTTTTGTGCTTTAAAAATATTTGTTTCTTTAGTATGTAGCAGGCCCTGGATTAGAAGAAAATGAGTGAAGGAGAATTCAAGGATCTGCTCTCAAGGATTTCATGGCCTGGTGGTAAAGATAGGCTCTTATTGAAGAAAATATTGGGATTGCAAAAATAGAGGTATGTAGTGTATGCTATGAAAATAGTCTCTTCTCCCTTTTTCTTCTTGCAGGGGGAGGATTACACATTTAGGAAGCTCTCATTCACTTCAGTATTTCTAGAGACTCAACAAAGAATCAAATAAATGAACAATCACAGAAACATGATTTAATTCAAACAGATTATCAGTAACTTGCCCATTTTTTTAAGTGTATAATTTCAAGAACATATAAACTAAGCCAAAATGTTGGCATTCCTAAATGAGCACTGAATCATAAAACCAATTCTTCCCATGCTAAGTAGAGTCCTAGGAAACTAAAAAGCTAATGCAGTTTTCCAGGGTAGCCAAATCAATCCCCCAAAATTAGAGTTTGCTTAAAACACAACCATGCACACAATCAAGCATCAGAAACCCCATAGACTTGTGATACAAGCAGTTTACAATGCCAATAACTAGGGAAAGGGTGGAAGTACATTCTGGATAACTGGAATAACAGCACAGAGTCAGGCTGCCTTACCTTGGCCAAGATTTCACTTTTCATCATCTCTGAGATGATCAAATGTTTCCTAAAAGTCTTTGTAGCCCATTCTTGGTTTAGATACAAGAACAAAGAAATGGGGGATAAAGATGAAGTCAACTGGACTAGAAAAAAATTAAGGAAGGAGGAATTCTGGCAGAAAGCAAATGAAGAGAAATTTCTAAGAAAAATAATTTCAAGATTCAGAAGGTAAGGGGAGACCATAAGAAAACATCAAACTTGAACACTGTTGCAGTATCTTTACCTTCCACCTCTCTCCCTTCTCCCTTTGCTCCTACTCCCACCACCGCATCTGACAACCCTCTAAATCCTTCTGCCAATTAAGCATACTGTTGAGGTTAAGAACCCATGACAACTTCAGGTTCAAGATATTAAGGTTTATCACATTATCATTTACCACTGTTTATTTTACCCACAAATACAGCCAGCACGAATAAAAGCAATACAAGCTAATCTCCACCATTCTGTAGAGGGCAGCACATTATTTTGAACAAGGAACATCTCACATGACTCACTACATTTTAATTTTTAAATGAAAAATTCTATTTTTTAAATGATTCTATCTGTAACTTAACAATCTTTCTTTTTATACACCCCTATTTCAGGATAATTCACAGCTAAGCAATTCCTTTAAGTCCAAAATAAAACTATATATTATTTCTTTTCTTTTTATAATATGTTATTTCTTAATAGTCCCAACCACAAAGGCCTATAACCTTAAAGAGTAATGAAAAAAATCAAGAATGTCTTAAAATGTTTCCTTTTACCAAAACTAAGTTGGAAATAGCAATTTCTCACCCAAACCCATCTGAAACTGTTAATATTGACATTTACAGTAGTGAATTGAAGCATATTCTTATGGGCTGCTAATTTTATGAAATGTTCTAATAAATGCTTCCTTCATTGTTATTTTCTCCACTGCTTTATAATAGCACAAATATTTATTCAATAATTCTGGGACTGTTGCTATATAAATGTTTTTATTAGGGCTACAAGATACAATCTATATAAACACTATCCTCTGAATCTCAAAGAAAAGCCTTTCAAGGTGCAGTTTCAGCAATTTGCATTGAATTATGAAGCTCAGGTTGTAAGATATCATCTGCAAAGTGCTGTAGACAAGAGAAATGGAACACAGTATCTGAGCAGCTTGAAAATTATTAAAGAAGCAGCAACCAGCCTGCCAGGAGAGTTTA
Source organism: Enhydra lutris kenyoni (assembly GCF_002288905.1). NCBI lineage: Eukaryota > Metazoa > Chordata > Mammalia > Carnivora > Mustelidae > Enhydra > Enhydra lutris. The sequence continues at coordinate 14,897,606 of NW_019154121.1, read as the reverse complement.
CTGAAGCCTCATCCATAGAGAAAGCCCAATATGGATTAAAAAATAACATATTCAACACAGTTTAACACTATTTGTGCTCTCTAGCTCTTCAGGTATTCAGATTTTAAAATATACACCTTTGATGACCTTGTCAACTGTGACTTGAAATCTAGAGAATTTATAAGAACTTATAAATTCTTGTAAGAATTTATAAGTGTGATTTCAAATCATTCCTATGTCAAAGTTCCTAGCTTGATAATATTAATTGTAAAACAAACAAACAAAAAAAGGCATCATTTTTGGGTATTCAATCATGTTTCATTTCTTCATATTAGGAAAAGCCTATGACACTGATGTAGGTACAAAATTTCTTAAACCACATTCTGAGAGCTCCTCATGTGCTTTACATATGCCTGAACAAGGAAGCTGTGTATTAGCATGTATGCCACCTTATGGAGTGCCTCCTTAACATCAACCTGCAAACATCTTACCATAGGCTACAACCAAAACATCTATGAAAGAGCCCAAAGAAAAGATTTATAGGATCATGGTTATTGTTCAGGGATAGAAAAAGACCTTAGAATTCATATAGCCTAGTTGCCATGTTTTACAGATAATAAAGCTGAAGCTCAGAGAAATTAAATGGCTTACCTAAATTTCCAGAGTACCAGAGCTGGGCTGAAAATTCAGGTCCATCTTACTCTGGGTTCAAGATTTTTACTTTGTCATGATACAGCCTCTCAATAAAGAGAGACATTTATCCATGCAACAAAAATTTATTGAGAAGCACAGGGATTATAGCAGTGAACGAAAAATAATAGAAGGAATTCCTATTCTAATGGATCATTTATTCAAGTGTCCGGGGAAAAAATAAAAATTACACAATAAATAAAATGTCAGGTGGTGAAAAATACTCTAGAGAAAAATTAATTAGGGTAAAGGGATAAAGAGTAAAGAAAGACATTATTTTATATCAAGTAGTCAGTGAGGTGAAACTTAAGCAGACACCTAAAAAAAAAAGGGATGGAACAAGCCATGTACTTATCCATGGATAAAGTATTCCAGGAAAAGAGAACAGAAAGTAAAAGAATATCTTAAGGTGGCAATGTGCTATGCATGTTCAAGAATCAACAAAATGGCCAGAGAGGCCAGAGTAGAGTGAACAAAGGTGAATTCTGATAGAAGGTAATGTTGAAAACACAGTGCGGAGTATATTATTTAGGACTTTGGCTTTTTTAAGAAAGAGAAAAGTTACTGGAAGGTTTTGAGTATGTAAGAATCATGATTTAACTCCATTCTAAAGTGTCCTTCTGCCCACCCTGTGGAAAGTAGGAAGCTATTGAACGTTCAGGCAACAGATGATAGTGGCTTAAATTAGGGTAATAATAGTCAAGGTCATAAGAAATTGTTGGATATATTTTGAAAGCAAGAGATTTTGCTGACACTAAATGAAGGCTATGAGGGAAAAAAAAAATCAGGCTGTGTTTTAGCCGAAGCAATTGAAAAAATGGAGCTATTATTTATTAAAATGGAGAAGATAGCAGGAGAAGCAAGCTTGGAGCACAGCACCAAGAGTTTGGTATGGCCTGTGGTAAATTTCAGATGTTTCTTAGATATCCTATGGTAATTTAATTGGGTGGTATTTGCTTTTGTAAGTCTGGAGTTCAAAGGAAAAGTAACGGCTAGAGATATAAATTTAGAATGGAATCATATAAATTAAGCTACGGGACTGAACAAAATAATCTAAGGAGTCTGTATAGATAGAAAAGTTGAGAAAAATAGGGTGCAGTAGGGAAGGGATGAGCAAGACTAGAGGCTTAAATACTGAGATATCCCAATATTTAGATACAAGGGAAAAATAAAAAGGCCTAGCTAAGATGACTAAGAATGAACAACTAGTGAACTGAGAGGCAAATTGTGGTATCCTGGAAGCCAAGTGGAGTTAAGTGTTTCAAGGAGGAAAAAGAGATCTGCCATGTAAAAGCCTGCTGAAAAGTGAAGTACCATGAGGTCCAGGACAAGGTCAATGTATGGTCATTGGTGACACAGATGGGATCCTGACAAGACAGGTGTAGTGGAGTGGTAAGAAGACTGAGCTCAAGAGAGGGATTATAGGAGAGGAGGTATAGACAGTAAGTTTGTATAATTCTTTTTATGAGTTCTGAATAAGGGGAAGCAGAAAAACAGGATTGAAGGACTGAGAGACGTGACAAAAGAGAAAAGATTAAAGAAGATTTTTTTTTCCAAAAACAGAAGAGATTATATCAAGATTGTAAAAATGAACCAAATATGGCAGTAGTTCTCTATTTTCCACGATATTTCACTTCATTACATTCAACAATCTCTTCCTCCACCTCTACTCATTCCCCAAACCCTATCATCCCCCCAAACTGCTCTATTGTATCAAAAATAGATACATTCTACCCTCTGGTCACAATGTATCTATACTATGACTCCATGGGCACCTGCAGTGCACTGATCCTCTACTTCACTGCCACCCTTAAGCCCCTTTTATATTTAATTTCCTCTCCATCCAGCTTTTATTCCTTGGTTCACTTTAATCACTCTCCTGTCTATGAGATCATAAACTCTTTTCCCTCATTATTACTCCTTCAAGTGCAGAAAATATCCAACACTGGATAAAAATTATTTGCCTAACCTATAGCAGCATCTTGGCTACTGAACACAGTGTAAGTAAAATCACACAACAGGAAAGATTTGCTTTACTATAGATTAGCAATTACCTCAGGTGGGTCCTCAACACTAGCAGGTAATATTTCCCTATCCAGATTGTGTTCCCATTTTCCACAAAGGAAATTTTTTAAAATGCCTACTCTTCAATTTCTTAACAACAAATAAGCAATCAAAACAAACAAACAAAGTCCCAACTGAACCCCACTCCTTACCCTTCCTTACTCTTTTGAAATAGTAAATGGTTCTACCACCAAAAACAAAAACAAAAATTCTCCTCTCCTCCACCAGTGTTTCCTATGTCTGGGAATATCTCCACCAATCTTCCAGTTACATAGTCAGATGCAGGTGAGTCATCCTTTGATACCTCCTTCTCTGTTATTTCTGAATTCCAATCAATTATCAAATCTATAGATTTGATATAATAAATATCCCTTGGTTTATACATTTCTTTCCCACTGTCACTAACCAAATCCAAGTTCTCAACATTTTGCATCTGCATGACCACAGAAGCCTTGGATTCCTGCTCCTACACTCTAGCCAGAATGATCTTGCAAAACTGTAAGTTTGATCATGGTACACACCCCCATAATTTAATATTTTCATTATTGTCCATTGCATTTCAAATAAAGTAGAAAATTTGTACTATGGCCTATAAGACCCTCAGTAATCTATTACTTTTACATCATCTGCCACTATACCCCTTTACTCTATATCATATTGGGCTCTGTCATTAGCTACAGGAAACCTATAGGCCTTTGACCTAATATTAGCATTACACCCTCTCCCCACCATAACCAACACTACCAGTCTCCTAAAATATACTCAGCTGAAATATCAGCTCTGAAGTATCCTTTTCCTAACTAGCTAAAATATGTTAAACCTTGTACTTCATCTTCCAAGTATTTGTTGCACATACAATTATTTGTTAAATGTCTCTCTTACCGGCTAGACTGTGAGTTCCATGGGTATAGCTCTATATTCCTATCACCATTACATCCCTCGCTCTTATTATACAGTGGACACTCAGTATGTATACATTGATTTGCATTTAATACCTATTTTATCTTCAAACTTTCATCCAAAATTGAGGATACAGTGAAATCATCAAAACACCTGATTATTAGTACACTATTATCATTATACTTTCAGAACTTCACCTCCATTTACTAAATAAAATGACAGCTAAAATCTAGATTTTTCTGAAAACTGTTTATCTTTAGCAGTTTTTAACATATATCAAAAGTGCTGCTTAAAGGAAAAAGTCACATACGGAGCATTGAGCTCTGCTGTATTTCTGAAGAATGGAGGACAAAAAGAAACAATTTGTAAGTAATTGAAAGATGAGGTGTCTGAAGAAAAAAGTAAGACAAGAAGTAAATTTTCTCCTTTCTCCTATTTTACTCAAATTCTTCAACTCAAACTCATGCTTCCACCTGGTGGTCCTCAACAACATAGAAGTGATTACTACTATCTGCTATGTGTAATGAGAATTATTACTACACTCAAAACAAAACACTTTGACATGCAAGATAAAACATACATTATTTACCAAGATATGATGCCTGTTTACAATCTAGTACACATGTAAGATTTTAAAATACACACACACCAAAAAACCATAAAGTTGGCACTCACTTCACTTTGTCCCTGCTCACAGATTCAGTTTTCTAAAGATCTGAACCTGATTGTTTAAATATATTGCCATGGCCTATGGATATGTGGCACAGGTTTCAACAAGGAGGCTACAAACTGTTTTCCTAAGACCACTAATATCCCCAAATATGTTAATAGATGTCCCATTAAAAAAGAGTTTCCTGGTCAAAAAAAAATTTAAGAAATGCTTAATATATATATCTCTTGAAAAATAACAATACAATAAAATAACAATGTTAAAGATTCTGAATACAATAAAAGTTTTTAACTTTACCGAACCCATCATTCCACAGATACATTTAATGATGAAGCCACATTCTCATCTGCCACTTATTAAAAACACATAAGACACTAGTATTCATCTATAGGCTTTAAGAAACAGTGGTTTCAGCTATAGTCATGATTTGCCTACTATGACATATAAACTTTTGTTCAGATCCTTTCTTAAAGTTAATAAATAAATAAAGGGCAAAAATAGAGCTCTTCACTAGATTAACTGAATGAAAACTTCAGTAGTTGCATAAGACTAGAAAAGAAGTCCTAAAAGATAAGGTACTTAAGTGGATAATATATATTAACCTAAACTAATCTGCAGCTTAATTTATATTAATTTAAATCAATCAATAAATTAATTTATTATTTTATTAATTTTATTAATTTATTATTAATTTATTAATTTATTAAATAAATTAATAAATTATATTAATTTATATTAATTTTAACATTTCCTAATATAATTAAAATATACCTATGTCACTCCGAATTCTTCTCTTGGAGATATTTCAATTTTGATCTGATATACACACTCTTGGTAATGATTCTCAAAGTTCAGTATTCATTAGAATCACCAAGTTCTTACTACAAAAGGCAATTTCCTGGGATCAACACCAAAGTTATTGAATTCTTGGGTGTAAGATTCAAGATTTTGCATTTTTAGCAAATACTCTAAATGATTCCACAAATCCTGTCTCTAGAACTTTAGTCTCTTCATCAAAAACATTATTTTAGGTGTTTGCAATTTCTCTAAGTCTATTTGCTTATGCTGATTAAACTCAATAGAGTATCTAGTTTAGCCATTCTGGGGGCTTTATACTAAGAATATATAACAATTCTTTCCCTTAATATTTAGGCTTTTTCTTACTCTTTGTCATCCTTAAAGAATATTTTTCTACTTCCTGAAAAAGAGTTAAAAGTTTTCCCTATACACACACACATACACACACTCACACAAATTTTCCCTCCATATAATAATCAGCCACTAGCTATGACACTACAACTTAGGTTGTCTTTTATCAACCAAATTCCCAACAAGGCTCTGTTACAAATAATTGCTGAAAACAGTATGGAACTTGTCCAAGCAGGACATTCTGGGCCCTCATTTTTACTATACTGTTTAACCCTGCCATTTTAACTTAATATGTTAAGCACTTAGTGAAAGTTCCACAAACTCATTAGAAGAATATGGAAGAACTGTATTAGCAATAAAATAAAACCAGAAAACTAAGCTATTCTGAAATAACTAAAAGGAAATTGCTATTTCTTTTCTCAAGATTTGACTAAGAAACAAGTGTAAGTTATTTTCTAATTCAATTTATCCAGTAACATGTATTATTACGGATAAGAATAATTCAAAGAAAAAAATTGACAATGGCTAGACAGTGCTAATTATTTGATTGAAAAATTTGAACTTGGTAAAATGTGCCTCTAAGAAACAATGACCCCAAAGGAAAGCTCACAACTGAAGATATAAACTCATGAGGGAGAAGAAAAGATGGAATTTGTAATCCAAACTTCTTCATAAATATTAAGTAAAATGAAATGATTCTGCAAAACAACTTTGATAAAGATAAAACTTTTCAATTAGAAATCATATAATTGCACAGCAGAAATTGACTAAGTTATTAACTTTTTCAAAGAATTTTTTCAGCATTGATTGAATTCTGAAGGAAAAAATAGTAAATTATAAAATAAACTCAAATGTCCTTACCATTAAAATGATGAAGTCAAAATAAAGACTAGGTCAAAATCCCAGGATAAAAGTATCCAGCACCTACAATGGACATTTTAATCAGAATTTTCTAGCACAAGATTTCATGAGGTTTTAAGATAGAAACTTAAAATGTCTAATTGACACGCAATTTGATATGGTAGATTGAATACATTGACCTTTTCTCCTCTTCAAAACCTATCTGAAATGAATGGGTATATATGAAAAGAAACTGTAATAATGATATAAAATAAGAATAATAAGTGGTGTCTATATTTCCTTCATTGTTTTAAAATAAAAGAGACTTCCACTTCAGCCAAAAGATCAGATCAAATATCCAGAGAAAACTTTTCAATTTAGAACACAAGAAAATGCTGAATAGAATTTTTTCTTACATGTTTAGCTGAGTAAAGAAGAAATCATCAGAGGGCAGAAATAAAGAGAAGGTAAAAATCCAGACAGGTAAGCAACCTCTGAGGTTGGCATATTAGGAGCAACTACCAATCCATGGTGGCCTAGAGCTTAGGTTTTTACAAAAGACAGACCTAGGCCCTGTACAAGATGGGAGAGAAAAATTGGTTCCTGCAAAGATGAGAAATCAGATTAAGAAATGTGAACAAATACAGGACCCACTCACTAAAGGCAATACAAGAGAAAAAAAAAGATAACTCTCAAAAGGAGATGATGAAAAAGCCTTAACTCTTGGATGGATGGCTAAACTGAGAGGGATAAAACAGGGAGTCTCCCTGGATAATTCCTAAGCACAGGCCTCCCCTCAGACTGGTTTGGGCCAGAATTTATACTATTCTTATAGATTCAAAACTAAAAATGTGTTTTTAACTAGTTGCCATTTATAGAGCCCTATGAAGTTAACAGAAGCAAAAATCTCTTTGGAAGAGTGCACCTATAACCCAGGTCTAAAATAATCCTGATGGAGGAGAAGCAAGATGGAGGAGGAGCAAGATGGTAGAGAAGTAGGAGACAGAAATATCATCAGGTCCCAGGAGCTCAGCTAGATAGTTGTCAAACCATTCCAAACACCTACAAAGTCAACAAGAGATAGAAGAGAAGAAGAGCAGCAATTCTAGGAACAGAAAATCGATCACTTTCCAGAAGGTAGGACATGCACAGAAGTGAATCCAAAGTGACTGGAAGATAGACTGTGGGGGGAGGGGTCAGCTCTTGGCCAGTGAGAGAGCAGTGAAGCAAAAAATTTGAACTTTTAGAAACTGGCTTCACTGAGGAACATCACTCTAGAGGCTAAGTGAGGGGTGGAGCCCTTGCGGAGACAATGTGGTCTCAGGACCCATGGGGAGACAAAAGCCAGGGGTGTCTGAGTGTGCCAGAGCTCCCAGGTATGAGAGTGGGAAGCTGACTGCAGAGACAGAGCCAAGGAGGGGCTCTCAGCTTGAGATTATTTTAAACTGTGATCCAAGGCAGAGTCAGGACATTGCTTTTTGAGCAGGGACCCGACAAGTGCCAGATCCAGAGACTCTCCTCTCCTTCCTCCTCTGGGAGGAGTGGCACAGGACAGCATGGCATGAATCTGCTGGGTTTGGAGAATCAAAACGGAGCTGTGCACAAGACATAGAAATGCTCAGTCACAGGCCAGGTGAGCTTGGAGTGCGGCTGGAGACCAGGGAGATGAGAGGGATTGACTGCTTTTCTCTGAAGTCACACTGAGGAGTGGGGCCTGAGCTATTGGCTCCTATGGGCCAGAGATTGGGAGACCACCATTTTCATTCATGCCCTCCAAAGCACTACAGAAAGTGTTCAGGGAATGAAAACAACATGAGCAAATCTGAGCAGATTATTTAGCCTGGCCCCTGGCAAGGGCGGTGCAATTCCGCCTCAGACAAAGACATTTGGGAATCACTACAACAGGCCCCTCCCCCACAGATCAGCAAGAATATCCACCCAAGACCAAGTTCACCAATCAATGAGAACTGCAGAACTCTGGAGCTAGGGGAAAACAATGCATAGAATTCATGGCTTTTTTCCCATGTTCCTTTAGTCTTTCAAAGTTAAATTTTTTTAACTTTATTTTTTCTTATTCTACTTTTTCAATTTTTCCTCTTTCCTATTCTAACGTTTTTTTAACTATTTTATCATATCAATAACTTTTTAAAAATATTTTTTCATTTTCATTGTTATAGTCATATTTTATCCCCTCATTGTATTTAACCTTATTTTTTGTATACATGTAGGGTTTTTTTCCTTAAAATTCTGGGATACAATTTCTTCAAATAGATCAAAATATACCCTAAATCTGGTGCATGGATTTGTTCTAGTCTCTAGACTGATCACATTCTTTCCTATTTTTTCCTTCTTTTTTAACCAACTTTTTATCTTATCAATTCCTTTTTTAGGATCTTTTTAAATTTTCATCTTTACAATCATATTCCATCCCTTCATCGTGCTTACCCTTATTTTTTTTAATCTTGTTTATTTATTTGACAAAGAGAGACAGAAAGAGAGAGAGTCAATGAGAGAGGGAATAAAAGCAGGGGAAGTGGGAAAGGGAGAAGCAGGCTTCCTGGGAAGCAGGGAGCATGATGTGGAGCTTGATCCCAGGACACTGGAATCATGACCTGAGCCAAAGGCAGAGGCTTAATGACTGAGCCACCCAGACACCACTACCCTCATTTTTGTGTGTGAGGATTTATATCTATACCCACATACATACATACACACACACACATATGTGTGTGTGTGTGTGTGTGTGTGTGTATATATGTTTTTCTTTCTTTAAAATTTTGGGAGACAGTTTCTTCTAACATATACACCCAAATAAGTACACCCAAAATCAAGTGTGTGGCTCTGTTCTATGCACAAGTTTAATATTAGACTGGTATGTGTGTGTGTGTGCATGTGTATACTATATATATATAGTATATATAGTTTTTTTTCCCCTTGTTTTACCCCATTCTTTTCCTCCCAGTTTCAGGTCCCTTCTGATTTGGTTAGCATATATATTTCTGGGGTTGTTGCTACCCTTTTAGTATTTGTTTTCTCATTCACCTATTCTTATATGGATAAAATGACAAGGTGGAAAAACTCAACACAAAAAATGAAAAAGAGGCAGTACCAACAGCTAGGCACCTAATCAATACAGATGTTAGTAATATGTCAGAACTAGAATTCAGAATGATGATTATCAAGGTGCTAGTTGGGCTTGGAAAAAGCATGGAAGATATTAGAGAATCCCTTTCTAATGAAACAAAAGAACTAAAATCTAACCAAGTTGAAATTTGAAAAGCTATTAATGAGATGCAAAAAAATGGAGGCTCTTACTGCTAGGATAAATGAGGCAGAAGACAGAATTAGTGATATAGAAGACCAAATGATGGAGAATAAAGAAGTTGAGCAAAATAGAAACAACTTCTGGACCACAAGGGGAGAATTCGAGGGGTAAGTGATACCATAAGATGAAACAATATTAGAATAATTGGGATCCCAGAAGAATAAGAAAGAGAGGGGCAGAAGGTATATTGGAGCAAATTATAGCAGAGAATTTCCCTAAATTGGCGAAGGGAGCAAGCATAAAAAATCAGGAGGCACAGAGAAACCCCCTAAAAATCAATAAAAATAAGCCCACACCCCATCACTTAATAGTAAATCTTACAAGTCTCAGTGACAAAGAAAAGCCTAAAGGCAGCTCAGGAAAAGGGGTCTGTAACACACAGCAGTAGAAATATCAGATTGGCAGCAGACCTATCCACAGAGAACTGGCAGGCCAGAAAGGGCTGGCATAATACATTTAGAGCACTAAATGAGAAAAATATGCAGCCAAGAATACTATATCCAGCTAGGCTGTCATTGAAAATAGAAGGAGAGATAAAAACCTTCCAGGACAAACAAAAACTAAAAGAATTTGCCAACACGAAACCAGCCCTACAGGAAATATTGAAAGGGATCTTTTAAGCAAAGAGAGAGCCTAAAAGTAACATAGATCAGAAAGGAACAGAGACAATATATAGTAACAGTCTCCTTACAGGCAATAAAATGGCACTAAATTCTTATTATTCAATAGTTACCCTGAATGTAAATGGGCTAAATGTCCCAATCAAAAGACACAGGGTATCAGATTGGATAAAAACAAAAACAAGGCCCATTGGCATGCTGTCCAGAAGAAACTCATTTTAGATCCAAAGACAACTCCAGATTTAAACTCAGGAGGTGGAGAACAATTTACCATGCTAATGGACATCGAAAGAAGCTGAGTGGCAATCCTCATACCAGACAAATTATATTTTAAACTGAAGACTATAATAAGAGATGAGGAAGGACACTATATCAGACTTAAAGGGTCTGCCAATAAGAAGATCTAACAATTTTAAATATCTATGCCTCTAACATGGGAGCAGCCAACTATATGAGCCAACTAATAACAAAATCAAAGAAACACATAGACAATAGTACAATAATAGTAGGGGACTTTAACACCTCCCTTACTGAAATAAACAGATCATGTAAGCAAAAGACCAACAAGGGAATAAAGGCTTTAAATGACACACTGGAACAGATGGACTTCAGAGATATATTCAGAACATTCCATCCCAAAGAAACAGAATACATGTTCTTCTCTAGTGCACATGGAACATTCTCCAGAATAGACCACATCCTGGGTCACAAATCAGGTCTCAACCACTACCAAAAGATAGGGATCATTCCCACCATTTTTTTGAGACCACAATGCTTTGAAACTAGAACTCAATCACAAGAGGAAAGTTGGAAAGAACTCAAATTCATGGAGGCTAAATAGCATTCTACTAAAGAATGAATGGGTTTAGGGGGCGCGGGGGGTTGGATGAGTCTAGTGATGGGTATTATGGAGGGTGCATATTGAATGGAGCACTGGGTGTGATGCATAAACAATGAATTTTGGAAAACTGAAAAAAAATAAAATTTAATAAAAAAAAAAAAAAGAATGGGGGCGCCTGGGTGGCTCAGTGGGTTAAGTGTCTGCTTTTGGCTCAGGTCATGATTGCAGGGTCCTGGGATCAAGCCCTGCATCAGGCTCTCTGCTCAGCAGGGAGCCTGCTCTCCCTCTCTCTCTCTGCCTGCTTCTCTGCCTAATTGTGATTTCTCTCTCTCTGTCAAATAAATAAAATCTTTATGAAAAATGCTATTATAAAAAAAAAAGAATGAATGGGTCAAACAAGAAATGAAAGAAGAATTTTACAAATTCATGGAAACACATGAAAATGAAAACAGAAATGCTCAAAATCTTTGGGATGCAAGCCAAGGCAATCCTAAGAGGAAAGTATATACAAGTCTTTCTCAAAAAACAAGAAAGTTCTCAAATACACAACCTAACCCTACACCTAAAGGAGGTAGAGAAAGAACAGCAAAGAAAGCCTAAAGATCAGAGCAGAAATCAATGAAACAGGATACAAAAGAACAGTAGAACAAATCAACAAAAGTAGGAGCTGGTTCTTTGAAAGAATTAATAAGATTGATAAACCCCTGGCCAGACTTATCAAAAAGAAAAGAGAAAGGACCCAATTAGTAAAATCATGAATTAAAGGAAGAGATCACAACCAACACCAAGGACATACAAACAATTATGAGAACATATTATGAGCAAATATATTCCAGCAAATTAGACAATCTGGAAGAGATGGATGCATTCCTAGAAATGTATAAACTACTAAAACCAAACCAGGAACAAATAGAAAATTTAAACAGACCCATAACCAGTAGGAGATTGAAGCAGTCATCAAAATCTACCAACAAACAGGAGCCCAGGACCAGACGGCATGCCAGGGAAATGTTACCAAATATTTAAAGAAGAATTATTACCTATTCTCCTGAATCTGTTCCAAAAAATAAAAATGGAAGGGAAACTTCCAAATTTATTTTATGAGGCCAGCATCACATTACCTCGAACCCAAAACCAGACAAAGACTCCATCAAAAAGGAGAATTACAGATCAATATCTCTGATGAAAGTGGATGCAAAAATTCTCACCAAAATACTAGCCAATAGGATCCAACAGTACATTAAAAGGATTATTCACAACCACTAAGTGGAATTCATTCCTGGGCTTCAAGGTTGGATCAGCATCTGCAAATCAATCAATGTGATATAATACATTAATAAAAGAAAGAACAAGAACCATATGATCCCCTCAATAGATGCTGAAAAAGCATCTAACAAAGTGCAGCATCCTTTCTAGATCAAAACTCTTCACAGTGTAGGGATAGAGGGTACATACCTCAATATCATCAAAGTCATCTATGTAAAACCCACAGCAAATATCATTCTCAATGAGGAAAAACTGAGAGCTTTTCCCCTAAGGTCAGGAACATGACAGGTATGTCCACAATCACCACTGCTATTCAATATGGTACTAGAAGCCCTAGCCTCAGCAATCAGACAACAAAAAGAAATAAAAGACATCCAAATCAGCAAAGAAGTAAAATTCTCATTCTTAGCAGATGATAAAATACTTTATGTGGAAAACCCAAAAGACTCCTCCCCAAAACTCCTAGAACTCATACAGAAATTCAGTAAAGTGTCAGAATATAAAATCAATGCACATAAATTAGTTGCACTTCTATACACCAACAAGACAGAAGAAGGAGAAAATAAGAATGGATCCCATTTACAATTGCACCTAAAACCATAAGATACCTAGGAATAAATTTAACAAAAGAGGCAAAAAATATGTCCTCAGAAAACTATAAAGTACTCATGAAAGAAATTGAGGAAGACACAAAGAAATGGAAAAATGTTCCATGCTCATGGATTGGAAGAACAAACATTGTGAAAATGTCTATGCTACATACAGCAATCTACACATTTAATGCAATCCTTATCAAAATACCATCAACTTTTTTCAAAGAAATGGAACAAAAAATCCTAAAATTTATATAGAACAAGAAAAGGCCCTGAATAGCCAGAGGAATGTTGAAAAAGAAAACCAAAGTTGGCGGCATCACAATTCCAGACTTTAAGCTCTATTAAAAAGCTGTAATCATCAAGACAGTATGGTCCTGGCACAAAAATAGACACATAGATCAATGGAACAGAATAGAGAGCCCAGAAATGGACCCTCAACTCTATGGTCAACTAATCTTCTAAAAAGCAGAAAAGATTGTCTGCCATATGCAGAAAAATGAAACTGGACCATTTCCTTACACCACACACAAAAACAGACTCAACATGGATAAAAGACCTCAATGTAAGACAGGAACCCATCAAAATCCTTGAGGAGAACACAGGCAGCAGCCTCTTTGACCTCAGCCGCAGCAACTTCTTCCTACAAACATCGCCAAAGGCAAGGGAAGCAAGAGCAAAAATGAACTGTTGGCACTTCATCAAGATCAAAATCTTTTACACAGCAAAGGAAACAGTCAACAAAACCAAAAGACAACCAACAGAATGGGGGAATATATTTGCAAATGACCTATCCAATAAGGGACTATATCCAAAATCTATAAAGAACTTATCACACTCAACAACCAAAGAACAAATAATCCAATCAAGAAATGGGTAGAAGAAATGAACAGACATTTCAGCAAAGACGACATCCAAATGGCCAGCAGATACATGAAAAGTACAAAACACCACTCGGCATAAGGGAAATACAAATCAAAACCACAGTGAGATAGCACCTCACACCAGTCAGAATGGCTAAAATTAACAAGTCAGGAAATGATAGATATTGGTGAGGATGCAGAGAAAGGGGAACCCTCCTACACTGTTGGTGGGAATGCAAGCTGGTGCAGCCACTTTGGAAACAGTATGGGGGTTCCTCAACAAGTTGAAAATAGAGCTACCCTAAGACCCACTAATCACACAACTGGGTATTTGCCCTAAAGATACAAATGTAGTAATCTGAAGGGGTACATGTACACAAATGTTTATAGCAACAATGTCTACAATAGCCAAACTATGGAAAGAACCTAGATGTCCATCAACAGATGAATGGATAATGAAAATGTTGTAAGTACACACACACACACACACACACACAATGGAATACTATGCAGCCATCAAAAATAAAATCTTTCCATTTGCAATGACGTGAATAGAACTAGAGGGTAGTATGCTAAGCGAAATAAGTTAATCAGAGAAAAATAATTATCATATGATATCTCTCATATGAGGAATTTGAGAGGCAGGGTTGGGGTTGTGGGGGGTGTGGAGGGAAAAAAAAGAAACAAGATGGGATCAGGAGGGATACAAACCATATGAGACTTTTAATCTCATGAAACAAACTGAGTATTGCTGGAGGGTTGGGGGAGGGATAGGGTGGCTGGGTTATGGACACTGGGGAGGGTATGTGCTATGGTGAGTGTTGTGAAATGTGTAACACTGATGATTCACAGACCTTTACCCCTGAGGCAAATAATACATTATATGTTAATAAAAATTAAAAAGTAAAAAAAGAAAATAAAATAATCCCTCCAAGGAACATAAGCCAACAATTTTTTTAAGTCACTAAATTCCTGAGGAAGCTAGTTAAGTAAGCAAGAGTCAGCAAAAACAAAAAACTACACATAAATCCACAAATTCCATAGATACAAGGACTATAATGTGTACAAATAAAATGCTTAAAACAACAAAAGAGGAGTAGAAATGAAAAACAACAGGACTGGGGCACCTGGGTGGCTCAGTGGGTTAAGCCTCTGTCTTCGGCTCAGGTCATAGTCTCAGGGTCCTGGAATCGAGTCCCACATCGGGCTCTCTGCTCAACAGGGAGCCTGCTTCCCCCTCTCTCTGCCTGTTTCTCTGCCTACTTGTGATCTCTCTCTGTCAAATAAATAAATAAAATATTTTTTAAAAAGAAAAACAACAGTACTAACAAATGTTTCAAGGCAGATTTTCAAGAGAATGAAGTAGAACATTGACAAATACTAAACATAACCATTAAAACCAAAAACACATCAAATTAAACATCAAATCAAATGTAGCTGCAGAAATAATTAGTAACATGGAACACAGAGTGAAAATATTACCCAGAATGAAACACTGAGTAAAAAGTATTACGATATACGAAAGAGAGATTAATAAACAAAAAATGGTACATCAAATTAGAGCTCCTAAAGGACAGAACAAGAAGAGGCACAATGTGATGAGTTAATGATAAAGAATGTTTCCACAGGGGCACCTGGGTGGCTCAGTGGGTTAAGCCGCTGCCTTCGGCTCAGGTCATGATCTCAGGGTCCTGGGATCGAGTCCCGCATCGGGCTCTCTGCTCAGCAGGGAACCTGCTTCCCCCTCTCTCTCTCTGCCTGCCTCTCTGTCTACTTGTGATCTCTCTCTGTCAAGTAAATAAATAAAATCTTTAAAAAAAAAAAAAAAGAATGTTTCCACAAATGCATCTTAAATGAAAATTATATTTGAGAGTTCATCCTAAAAGTGAAATAAGTCAAGCAGAGAGAGTCAATTATCACATGGTTTTGCTTATTTGTGGAGCATAAGGAATAACACGAGGACATGGGGAGATGGAAAGGAGAAGGGAGTTGGGGGAAATTGGAGGGGGAGACGAATCATGAGAGACTGTGGACTCTGAGGAACTGAGGGTTTTGGAGGAGAGAGGGGTGGGAGGTTGGGTGAGCCTGGTGGTGGGTATTGTGGAGGGCACGTATTGCATGGAGCACTGGATCTTGTACATAAACAATGAATTCTGGAACACTGAAAATAAATTTTAAAAATAAATAAAAATTAAAAAAAAGAAAGAAAGAAAGAAAGCCATGTAAAACCTGCATCTCTCTTGTGTCAGAGAATGCCATGAGGAAGAATTCCATCCCTGCTGAGTGGTTGGTCATGTTTTCCACATGACGAAAGAAAGTAAGACACAACACCAGCTTCCAAAAAAAAGAGAGAGAGAGAGAGCAAAAAGGCATATGATATAAGACACAAGAAAAAGTGGCAGCAAAGTATCAACAGAAGAGCAAAAGGTTCTCATAAATTAAAAGAGAATCCATCTGACCTTGACACTTGGAACAGAATTTATGTACAATTCTTTTGCAATAGCCAATCAAGATAGTTTTCATGGTTACTAAAGGTAATTGTTTTCTTTCCCATTCATTTCAGTGATTAGGCTTGTTAGTAATACAGTTAATTTGTTGTTATTTCTATGGAATGGAATGGAATAGAAATAACAACAAATTAACAAATTAACAAAAATTCCATTATTTCCATTATGGAATTCCATTATGGAATAGAAATAACAACAAATTAACAAATTAACAAAAATTCCATTATTTCTATTCCATTATGATCATATTCTAGTTGGTTTTAATGGTTTATTTCAGGGGTAAGTTAGAGATATCTGAGCTATTACTACTATGGTTATGAGTCATAGTTATACAGAAAGATGTACTCAAGGTAGTATATCATATCCCTGCTACCTGAATCTCATTCCCTACATCTTTCCAACTCTTTCCCAACTCACCCTGTAAATAACCAATCTCTTACGTTTCTGAATTAGCCCACTTATATTTCTTTTGCACAAATGAGCACATACTGTGTGTTTTCTTGGATCCCCTTCTTTCATATATTAAGCATAGAATATTATGAATACTCTTTTAGTCTATGTTGTTGTTGTTTTTTTTAACTAAACAGCACATCTTAGAAATCAGATCATATCAATCCACAGATATCTCCCTCATTTTTTTTGAATAGATACATAGTATTCCATGTCTATGCACTATAGCTTATCTATCACTGTCCTATGTACAAACATTTTAGTTATTTCCAATATTTTACAATTACAAAATATGCTGTGATGAATAGCTTCTGAACATATATTTTCATTCTGTTGGAGGTATACCTTCAGGGTAGATTTCTATAAGGAGATTGCTGGATTGAAAGATATATGCTTCTGTAATTTTGTTAGGTATTGCCAAATTTCCCTCCAGAAGGGTTGTATCAATTTGTATTCTTACCAACAAGATGCCTGTTTCCACACAGATTTGCCAACAGAACACGTTGTCATGTTTTTTAAATGTTTAACCAGTCTTTGGAAAGAAATAGTATATCAGTTCTCTACAAATCTCCATTTTTAAAAGTTTAGTGAATTTGAGCATTAGTTCATATATTTGATACATACATTTATATCTCTTTTTAAATGAATTTTCTGTTCATGTCTTTCCCCCATTACTCTATTGGATTTTCAGTCATTTGTCCCTTGATTATAAGAGTTCCTTTTATTTTAGGACCATTAGCCTTTTGTCTGTGTTACAGGTTGTGAATATTTTATCCCGATATGTCAGATGTCTTTTAACTTTTTCTGTTAGTTGTCATATGTTATTCTTTTAAAGATTTTATTTATTTATTTTACAGACAGAGATCACAAGTAGGCAGAGAGGCAGGCAGAGAGAGAGAAAGGGAAGCAGGCTCCCTGCTGAGCAGAAAGCCTGATGCGGGGCTTGATCCCAGGACACTGGGATCAGGACCTGAGCTGAAGGCAGAGGCTTTAACCCACTGAGCCACCCAGGTGCCCCGTCATATGTTATTTTTACGTAGTCATATTTATTAATCTTCTTGTCTCTAGAATTTGTCATAGTAGAAAGTCTTTCTCTATGTAAGATGAGAAAGGAATTCATATACATTTATTTTTCTACTTGAATGATTTTGTTTTTTACATGTAGATCCTTAATCCATTTAGAGTTAATTCCTTTGTATGGCGTGAGAGGCAAAACTAATTTTATCTTTTTCCAAGTGGCTACAGTTGTTCCAGCACCATTTACTAAATTTCCATCTTTACACCACTAACTAGAGATGCTGCCTTTGTCATATACTAAACCTCCTATGTATTTGGGCTAATTTGGGAATTTCTATTCTATTCCGCTTGTCCATTTCTCTGCTTTTGCTCCAGTAGAATACTGTTTTACTTATACAGGTTTTATAATATGTTTGAATGTCTGGTATGTCTAGTTTCTCCCTACACACAAAATTGTTCTTTCCCATGTTTTCCTACCTATTCCTGCATATTTGTTTTTCCATATGAACTTTAGCATCAAGATATCTAAATCTATAAATAATGTGTTGGAATTTTTATGGAGATGACAAGTGTTTTATGAACTAACTTAGAGAAAACTGACATTTTTATAACTCTAAGCTATCCTTTCTTAGAATTGGAGATGTATTTTTTCCAAAGAAGACATTTGAATGGCCAAAAGGTACATGAAAGGTACTCAACATCACTAACGACCAGGGCAATACAAATCAAAACCACAATGAGACATCACCTCACAGCTGTTAGAATAGCTATTATCAAAAAGACAAAAAATAATAAGTGTTGGTGAGGATAAAGAGAAAAGGGAACTCTTGTGCACTATTGGTGGAAATGTAAATTGGTGCAACCACTATGGAAAAGAGCATGAAGTTTCCAAAAAAATTAAAAACTATATAATCTAGCAAGTCCACTTCTGGCTATATATCTGAAGGAAATTTTTTTTTTAAGATTTTATTTATTTATTTGACAGACAGAGATTACAAGTAGTCAGAGAGGCAGGCAGAGAGAGAGGAGGAAGCAGGCTCCCAGCCGAGCAGAGAGCCCGATGTGGGGCTCGATCCCAGGACTCTGAGATCATGACCTGAGCTGAAGGCAGAGGCTTTAACCCACTGAGCCACACAGGCGCCCCTATCTGAAGGAAATTAAATCAGTATTTTGAAGAGATACATGCACCCCCATGCTTGCTGCAGCATTATTAACAATAGTCAATACATAGAAACAACCTAAGTGTCCATCCGTAGATAAATAGATAAAGAATATATACATACACACATATACACACAATATATACTTTATGAATACTATGCAGCCCAAAGAAAGAATTTATGCCATTTGCAACACCATGAATGAACTTTAAGGACATTCTGCTGAGTGAAGTAAGTCAGAGAAAGATAAATACCTATGATCTTATTTATATGTGGAAACTAAACAAAACAAAACAAAAAAACTTGTAGAAATAGAGAATAAATTGGTGATTGGCAGACATGGGGAAGGAGGTGAAGATGGTCAAAGGGTGCAAATTTCCAGTTACAAGATTAATAAATTCTGAGGATTTAATATGTAGCAAGATGACTATAGTTTAATCTGTCTGTTTGGTATATTTGTAAGTTGCTAACAGATCTTATAAGTTCTCAACACACACACACATAAAATAATTTTAAGTATGTGAGGTGAGATGTTAACTAACATTGAGTTATTCATTTCACAATATATACATATATCAAGTTATCATGTTGTATACCTTAAACTTCTATTACATTTCAATTTTATCTTAAAAAAGCTGGGGAAAAGAATATATGATGTTTTTCACTTGTTTCCACCTTCCTCAGTATCTCTGGGGAATGTTTTAAAACTTTCCTTGTATAAGATTTTGCACATTTCTTTAATTTATTCCTATGTATGTAATCTTTGCTGCTAATCATAGTGTTTTCTCTATCATTATGTTCTCTGTTTATTGCTTGTGTATATGAAGGCTGCTTAATTTTGTATGTTAATTTTATAAGCTGTACTTGAATAACCCTTCTATTGTTGAGTAATTTTATCATTAATTCTCTGGGGAATGGGAGCATTTGACCTAACACTGTATCAACTGCAAGTTAAGATAGTTTTGCTTCTTCTTTATGCATTATTATGCTTCTGATTTATTTATCTTCCCTAACTGCGTTAGCTGATAACTCTAATACAATGGTGAATAGCAGTGCAGAGAGGTGGCATCCCTGCCTTGTTCCTCATCTTCATGAAAATTCCTCTAGTATATCCTCTAGTATTTCTTGGTTCAAAAAAAGATCTTGGGGGTAGTGTGGGGATGGGGTAACTGGGTGATGGGCATTAATGAGGGCACGTGATGTAATAAGCACTGGGTATTATATATATACACCTGATGAATCACTGAACTCCTTCTCTGAAACTAATAATACATGATATGTTAATTAATTGAATTTAAATAAAAATAAAATAAATTTTAAAAGATCCTGGTTTAAAAACAAAGGTATACATTTTTTTATCGTTTTGAGAAAGTATTCCTCCTTTAATGTTTTCCTTAAATGTTTTTATCATGAATTTATGTGAAATTTTTTCCAAGGATTTACTCAATCTATATGGAGATAATTATATAACTTCTCCTTGAATTTATTAATGTGTACATGATATTAACAGATTTCTTTGTTGCATTCCTAGAAAAATCCCATTTGATCAAGGTGTATTATTTTCTTAATATGGTAGTGGATTCTGTCTTGATATTTTAAGTTTTTTGCATCAATATCCATGAGAGATATTGATCTGTAGTTTTCTTTATGTTTGCCTTTATTTGGGTTAGATGTCTGTGTTACATTTTCTTCCTTTTTAATGCTCTGCAATAGCTTATAGAACATGAAATATATCTCATCTTTCAAAGTTGAAAAGAATTCCCTTGTGAAACCATTTGGTCCTCATGTTTTGTTTTGTTGTGTTTGGGGGTGGTTCCTCGATAACTTTATCTTTTCTGTGAAAATTTGACTTCAAAGACTTTTTAACTCTAGGGGCACTTGGGTGGCTCAGTCAGTTAAGCAGCTACCTTCGGCTCAGGTCATGATCCCAGGGTCCTGGGATCAAGCCCCACATCAAGCTCCCTGCTCAGCGGAGAGCCTGCTTCTCCCTCTCCCTGTGCCTGCTGGTCTGTCTACTTCTTCTCTCTATCTCTCTGTCAAATAAATAAATAAAAATCTTTAAAAAAACAAAAAAAAAGACTTTCTAACTCTAATAGGATCAGTTTTGATAAACTTGCAAAATTTTCCATTTCATTTAGGTTTTCAAAATTGTCTACAAATTTAACTCATATAATCTTTTTCATTTCTTCTGTTTAAGGGGGTACTTGCCTGTATAATTTCTTATTTTGTGTATTTGTATTTTTCCTTTTCTTTCTTGAACAAGTTATCTAATGGTTTATCTGTTAATTTTTTTAAATGGGATTTTGAATTTAAATCATGCTTGATTCTTTAAGATGGTCTATGTAAGATGAGTCTGTTCTTCTAAATCATGTTGCTAGTCTTTTAAGTAGGGTATATTTTGAAATATCTTTCCTGTAGTCCTGCTCTGATCTGTGCAGGCATTTTATGGTGTTTTCAGAATTAGAGTGGATTTAATCTTTCAAGTGGTTGCTCCAACTCTCTCTCTGGCTCCCTCTTTGCATCCTGTGACTTCTTGGCTGCCTTTGTTCTCAGCAAAGACACAAAGGTGGATGGCTAGGGGTGAGATTTTATAGAACTCTGGTGCTAGGATTTTTTTCTCTTTCTTTTTACTCATAGTGTTTAAACAACAGCATTTATATAACAGAAGAGTAAACAATATATAATTTCAAATAAACAGCTATTTTATATTTTTACACTAAAGTGATAGAATGTGTACAAAATATAGGAAAGTAATATTTAATATGTAATGTAACATGTGAT
Organism: Enhydra lutris kenyoni; assembly: GCF_002288905.1. Classification (NCBI taxonomy): domain Eukaryota; kingdom Metazoa; phylum Chordata; class Mammalia; order Carnivora; family Mustelidae; genus Enhydra; species Enhydra lutris. The sequence goes on along the minus strand of NW_019154121.1, from coordinate 14,875,891 downwards.
AAAGAATAGCATACATGCATAACAATTAATATGCTAAAAATGTATAACATATTGTTGTGTTAAAGTAACAACACAAGTATGTAAAAAAAATTTTATCTGGTATAGTGTGTCCTCATTTGGCTCTCTAAAAAGTTGGTCTCCCTTACATACTTTTTCATAATATGAACTTTTCATTTACTATTCTCTACCTTTCTATATCAATAAATTTTTATTTCCTTTGATACATTCAATGTTGAAATTGCCCTAATTGTCCCAAAAATCATTGCCCTAATTGTCTCAAAAATGTTCTTTGAACTGCTTTGTACAAACCAGCACAGCACCCAGGTCCACATACTGATATTGATTATAATATCTGTTAAGCATTCTTTTTTTTTTAATTTGTTTGTATTTAAGCACTCTTTTAATCCAGCACAACTCTGTTCCCCTTCAATTTTTCATGAGACAGTACTGCAGAAGAGACCAACTCCTACAGGGTTTCTAACTTTCTGGATTTGTCTGATTGCTACTATGGGATGGTACTGAGCTTGACTCCTCTCTCCTTCTCTCTCCTATATATCCTATTTAACTCTCTCTCTAAACAAGATGGCAAACTTCCAATGTTCAGGATTATGACCTATTTATTTTTATATACCCAGAAACAAGACCATGCCTGACCCACACCATGGTCAAATTTAATATTTTTGTTCTTTGTTTGTTTTTAATAAAATACGTATAGAATTGACCAGCAAAAGGTCAGTTTTTCCTAATTAATAGCAAGACCTAGTATTTGTTTCAGATTACTATACCCTAAAGCATTTTCTGTCTCTCTCTCTCTCTGTGTGGCTCGCGCTCTCTCTCTCTCATACACACACACCCCAAGAAGAACAATCATCACAACCACTAGGAAGTACCATGCGAAACAACAAAAATAGAATGATGGTATACAGTTTCTGAGATAGGTGGGAACCTGACAGAACAGCTAGCAAAATCTTCTGAAGTAGAATGATAATCACAGTGATTACACAGTTTAAGTGTTGCTATTAGGAAAGAAACAGGGAGTGTTTCTACAGCAAATGGGCATTGAGCATAAATGTTTCTGGGAATCATGCATCATTTTGGCAGATGAAATTAAGATACAGATACCGTATGGAAATGATAAGCCAATCTATCGCTTATTTGAAAAAGCTGTTGTGAAGGACGTTAACTAAAAAAATAATAGCAGTACCCTATGTTTACAAATAAAGCATGCAGACAAGTCAGCACTCAAAACAAGTATCCTAAATCCTGATTCCAGCTCTCCAACCATTGTTTTCAATAAAGCACTTTATTTCTCTGACCTTCTTCCGTCTGTAAAGTGCAGAGGATACTTTGTTATTAAGTAGCAATATTGTCTATCTTAATCTGATGAAACCTCATCTTTCATGGTAGACAATGGAATGAGGACTTTCTTGTGGGGGTTATCTTTAGCTCCTGAGATTCATCTTTTCTATGAAACTTTCTCAGGTGACTCCAGAAGATGGTCCCGACATTGCCATCTCAGAGATGCTCGGCTTGGTTTCATTACAGAAGTTGGTGAGCCTCTTTAGAGCCAAATGACAGATAAAGGCAAAAGCAAAGCTCAAAACAAAAATAAAGATGTATGAATTTTGCTTCCTTTGAAAGTAATAATCACATATATTCTATTCTCTTTGGACAATGATGAGATAGAACCTATAACTAGGTTCCCTGAACGTTCATTCAGTATAAACTGTTTCTACTGTAATTTCTTCCATTTACCCTCTCTATGGTTTGTGATAGTTTATTCCAACAAGACACGGTGCAAAATACAGTGATTTATCACTTTGTTTTCATAATTTCTCAAAGTGCCTTCCATTTGCTCTAGTATGAATCCTACAAAGTATATTCTATATCTTGATTAATTTCTAATTTTTATTCAATGCTGATGAGTCAGACTTCCCTTAAACATATTGTGTATTTTTCTATTCCTCCTTACTGGTTTCTTTTAACTCTTACAGAATTTATTTTAAATCCTAGAGAAAATAGGGGCACCTGGGTGGCTCAGTCAGTTAAGCATGTACCTTTAGCTCAGGTTATAATCCCAGAGTCCTGGGACTGAGCCCCGCATCAGACTCCCTGCTGGGTGGGTAGCCTGCTTTTCCCTCTGCCTGCCACTCCCCCTGCTTATGCGTTCTCTTGCTCTCTCTCTCTCTCTCTCTCTCTGTCAAATAAATAACAAAAATAAAAATAAATAAATCCTAGAGAAAATTCTAAGAAACTGATGGTAGCACTGCAAGCTATACACTGTTCTAAACATGGTAATAAAGTACAAAATAGATACATGATTTAAAACCAAAAGAACAAACAGTACTGAAAAAGACTGTACTTAAATAAAAATTCAATGTAGTCTTTTCTTTGTTCCAGAAAGTGGTCTGCAAATCCATTGTCCTCCATTATATCAAGAGGGAAGCAGCACGCACTGAGTTGAAGTACCAAAGGCACATACCCTTTAAATGCTTTACAGATCAGGCTGGATGATAACACTGTAGAAGTAGACTATTTCAAATCATCACACAACAGTCTTTTTATTCTAATTATATATCATTCTAAATATTGACAAAATTCTCAGAAGCTTTTTAAAGTGATTCTTTAGAAAAACATTTATAGTAATCACTGGGCTTTGTGCAAGTAGTGGCAGGTTAATGGTCAGTGACCATTAGGGTACAATATTGCTTACTATCCAAAGAAAGATTCTCCACAATTCAAAATAATAGGCAGATACATAGGGTGTCACCTAAGAGAGACTGCAAAGAGAAAAGGAAATTCACAGGTTTTCTAGATGTCAGGTTGTACATATTTTTTCATATATTATTTAAATTTCACAATGACCATCTTTGAGAAAATTGAAGCATAAAGAAGCTAAGTAATTTTCCCAGGATCCTGCAGCTAAAAGAAATAGAACCAGGTTTCAAACAAAGTCTATATGATAAGGCCATGCTCCCTTCACAGGTCATGATGCCTTTACTACAAGACTATTATTCCCATAAAATATTACAACTGGTCTGCCCAAGAAGCAGCAACTATCCCTCTTCCATCCCTCCTTCTGCTCACCTGAAATTCTTACCTCTACTAACCTGATGACAGGATAAGAAGACAAAAGCTTTAGAAAGAAGGGCATTGAGATTTGTTACCCCAAAGTGCAAGGACTGCTTGCCTCTGTGGTGCCTTCTCCACAGCAAAAGTTAGTTGATCACACATTATAAACTACTGCTTTAAAAAATATTTAATATGGTTTATATGACTGCATAGATAAGATTAATGGGACTGCAATAAGATACCAAAAACAGTAAGGGACTTCACAAAGAGAGAACAAATGGGGGTAAGAGACCCATACTTAATAGTCTAGAGGCAGAAAATATAAAATGAAAAGTCAGGCTGAAGGGTGGGAATTTGAAGAAAGATGGTGAAGGCAAGAAGATAGAGCCCAGAAAATATGGCAGATCTAACCAAGAGGGCTTTACAGAAATGGAGAAAATGATATGAAATACCTCTGGAAGGAAATTATTTTTTAATAAAATATCACTACACATAAAAAGGATTTCAAATCATCATGGCTCATCCCAAAATTATCATTCTTAGAATCAAAGAAATAATGTAAGTATATTTGTAAACTATTTACATACTCTGACACTAATTTTTTTTTCCCCCATCAGTGGTATGATATAGTAAGAAGTAATCTGAATTTCTGATCAGGAGGCTATACTAAGGCATTTGACTGTCAACTAGCATTTTAATTTCAACATGTCCAAAACTGAAGTTATCTTTTTCCTCTCTTCTAGGACTTCCCCATAACAGCAGCCTATCCTTCCTATACTTTCCTTCTCTTGGCGACAAAATGACCATTGTTGAGTAACCCAACCCAGAAAGGTAGGAGTCATTCCAGACCCTTGTCTCTCTCTAATTTATATCCAGTCAATCATTATGTCCTTTCAAATTCTATCTCTAAGCATGTCTCTGGTCTTTCCCTCATCTACATTTCCATTAATACATCATGGTTTAAGCTCTCATTATTTTTCCTTTGAATTATTATAATACCTCCACACTGCTGACAGTGTTGTTTCTAACATGCAAATCTGATCCATTTACTTCCCTGTTTAAAATCCTTTAGTCACTCAGCATCCCTTTCAAGATAAAATTACAACTTCTTAATATGATGTAAAGCGTCCTCCATCACCTAGTTTCGACTTTGCAATTTAGCCTCGTCTCTGACCACAAAGACACAACTACAACGCAGTCATGCCAAATTATTTGCACTTATTTGGGCCTAGTATATTGTCCCTTGCCCATATTCCTTTAAATGTCACACCAGTTCCAACTACCCTTTCTGCTTATCCTTTATAGTTCATATCTCTTAAGTAATACCTGTGCTTAGCTGTACCATACACTAATTTTATCAAAATACAACTATCTTAATATGTATTTGTGAATAATGACTGAAAAAATCTGAAATGAGGTCCTAATTTTCTCATTTTTAATCCCAAATCACTTTACCTGTTAGAGTCTCCATTTCCTCAGGTAAAAATAACTGCCAAAGGTTAAGCTACATCCTATGGTTAAAATAATGCACATTGACTCAGTAAAGCACTCCAGGAGACAATACTACTTTCCTTGGTGACCGCTTTCAGAAATCCTTGCGAAGGAGTCCTTGAAAATCTCTTTAACCAATCCTCAGTCCCTACTCCAGCCAATCCAGCTCTGTCATCCTGGGAATTTCTTTCCATGTGTATTGATTATTACTGCTTCAAGATAATTGTCATATCAATTTCTACCCCAACATACTTGTCATATCAATTTCTACCCAACCTAAACATGGGAAGTAATGCTAGACAGCAATTTCAACTATCCACAAACAACAATATGGAGAAAATTGCTAATAAACATCTTTAATGTACAGTGTGCTAAATTCTTCCCTCTGGGAAGATAACCAGGCCCTTCTAGAATGAGAAGACTTAGAAAATTTAGGGACCTGGGAAACTTAGCTAACTTAGGAATATTAGGAAACATGGCCCTGATAGCTGCTCTAAAAACAACCCATTTTCTGCAAAAAGCTCCTAGTTTTTGATTGTCGCCAAGCCTTTCTCTGAAATCTTGAGTCATCTTCTCCAATGCAAGACCTGCTTTCTTCAACATTTACTATTACCACCATTTATTTTTTCAAATATCCACTGTTACACATAGAGTTCTTCAGAAGCAGAACCCAAGATGAGGATGATTATGCATGCAATTTATTGAGGAAGTACTTTCAGGAGTAACCTGTAGGAGAGTCAGGGAAAGAACACACTACGCAGGAACATGTGGACTCGTGTGAAGATCCTTTAAATCCCTAACAAGGCTACAGGTAATGGTAGCGGTGCTTCAACTGGAAGCTGCTTGGGTGTGGCCAAAGGCTAATGGTCCTGAGAAGATTGCAAATGTGAGACATAAGTTCACCAAACCTGCATCAGATGTGAGATGGACACAGAACCAAACTGTTAAAAGAATTCCCTGATGTTCTGTGTGGAGCACTAATAGCCATCCACTTTTCATCTCTGATTGTACTTCATCAGATTTTCAAATCTTTATATATCCAGCAGACACTCAACAAATATTAGCCAATAATGATCAAATAATAATCAATCAAGTCTCAAGTAATAAAAGAATAAAGTTTTAATTAATTTCTGCTATTAAAAATAATAGTAATTAGTTTTTGTTAACTCTACCTGGATAGCATAATTAAATAACATTTCAGTTTAAATGATACTTCGAATACATTGAACTCAATAGCAATGTTTGAAGAAACAGTGAGAAAGACCTTCAAATTCTGAGGAAAAATACTTTCAAACCTACAGTTATAGATCCAACCAAACTATTAAGCAAGCATGGAGTCATTTTCAGACAAAAAATCTCACAGAATGTATCTCATGTAAATGTCTTAGAAAGAAGATAGTAGCAGGGCGTCTGGGTGCTCCATCAGTTTAACGTCCAACTCTTGATTTCAGCTCAAGTCATAATCTCAGGTTGTGGGATTGAGCCCTGTGTTGGGCTCCATGCTCAGGGGGGAGTCTGCTTAAAAGACTCTTCCTCTCCCTCTGTGCTCCCCCACCCACCCACTGCTCATGCACTCACTCACCCTCATACGCTCTCTCTCGCTAAAAAAATTAATCATTTCTTAAAAAGTTACCAGATGCCACACCAAATATAAGAATAAGTTAACAAGGGAGAAGAGATGATATACAGGAAATAAGAGCTCCAACCCAAGAGAGAGGTAAAGAAAGATCCAGGAAAAGAACTGTGCAACAGGGAAAAAGAACAACCAGTCTATACTGGAACAGATTAGAAAGCTACTAAGATTTCATCAAACAGATAAAATTGACAGAATATCTGAGGAGTCTGAATGTATTGAGATAAATTTCATGCTCTCAGAGACTTTAAAATTAAACTAGCACTTGGTACACTAAAAAAAAAAAAAAAATAAGCAAATGGGGCACCTTGGTGGCTCAGTCATTAAGTGGCTGCCTTTGGCTCGGGTCATGATCCCAGGGTCCTGGGGTTGAGGCGCGTGTTAGGCTCCCTGCTCAGCAGGAAGCCTGCTTCTCCTCTCCCGCTCTCCCTGCCTGTGTTCCCTCTCTCTCTGTGTGTCTCTCTCTGTCAAATAAATAAATAAAATCTTTAAAAAAATTCTTTTTAAAAAAAGCAAATGAAAAAAGTCAAGTATTAATAACAGGGAAAAAGAAAACATCAGTGAGAACATTAAGAAAAATTAGATTAGGGGTGCCTGTTGGCTCAGTTCGTAAAGCATGTGACTTCATCTCCAGGTTGTAAATTCAAGCCCCATGTTGGGTGTAGAGATTACATAAAATAAAATCTTTTTTGAAAAAAAGAGTTAGATTATACTACGTAGTTTAGCTGTGTATAAGGTTTACAAAACTGCATTTCACACACACACACACACACACACACACACACACACACACAAAATACTGATTTAACCAGACATATCCTTATTCAGAAGAGGACAGAAAGCAAAAATGTTTCAGCATAGGAAGTTAAGAATCTTTCTAAAATACACAAAAAATAATAAATAGGTATATAAGTGTGTTACTGAGTAATAAAGAGACATATACAAAAACTTTAAAAATCACCTATAAGAATAAAAACAGGCTACTTCTGTGCAGGAAGAGATGGCAAGAAGAACCATTAAAAGATCACTTAGCAGCAACAACTAACTATATATCTAAATCCAGGAGTCAGAGATCTGCTTAGGGGCTCTCCTTTTACTCCTTTTCTCCTTTTCTTTTCTACCCACTGTCACAGTATGTCCAAAAACACAAAGGAGAAATAAAAGTGGTCCCCAACTTTTAATCCATTACTATCAGTACTTTAAGGCCAAAGCAACCTCATGTCTAAGAAAATTATTCCAAGACATAAAGTAAAACCAGATATAAATTAAAACTTGAGGAAATTATTTGCATACTAATTCCTATAGGTCAACCACATTAACCAGATATTACCTATTTATTTGTATATGTAATTACTAAAACCTAGATATGTGAAGACCAGTCTCCTACATGAAGAAAATAAAAGGGAGTTCTACAAATCTCCCCAGCATCACCTTCTCATAAAGTCACAATTTCTTCTCTTTTGTTCTAGAGCAGCATTCCATGTTTCCAGCTTTTATAATGCCTGTGTTTCACCTCATGGAGGCACCAATACATTATGCTTTCCTGACAGCCATGTGCCAGGTTGATTTGGGTCTAATTACTCCAAAGGCTGAATATCATCTTGGTCTTTGGCTATTGGTACGCTGGCACTTTGTTTAGTAACTGCTAAATCATTCCCAGAAGCTGCCAAACTTGACTGGTTCAAGGTCACTGTTTCAATGTCTGTCTGTCTGTCTGTCTCTCTCTCTCTCTCTCTCTCTCTCACATACACACACACAGGCACACAGGCCTGCGCTTGTGAATATTCATTCCTCGAATAATTTTAGCTAGTCGCTCCCACATTTCACAGATGTCTTGGAACAAAGACCACTACAAAACTGAGATAATTAACTCCTGTTCCTTCCTTTTACAAATGAGAAAAACAAACAGAGAGGGGAAATGTTTGCCCAAGTATTATAACCCAGGGCTTTGGCCTCTCAGTCTAGCAATCTACATCATGCTACCTATTCTGTTTTTTGCACAGAGATTTTTGAGAACGTGTTTTCACCTCACCATCCACCATTAAATAAATGAAGTGTTTTAATATAATACATGAAATTTTTGTACATGTATGCAACATATACCAAACATTTCAGTACTCAAAACATAGGAGATGCTTAGTAAACACTGATTAAATGGAAAAATGACGATTTCTGTTACATGAAAGATATTTTTCTAGGCAATGAAGATTTGATCAATGCTTCATTGAAATTACAATCCAATATATGAGAAATGATCATTCAACCAAAAACGTTTTGGAATCAAGTTGGGGTTATTTTCAATTTTTTGCCTTTTATTTTTCCTTACTATTTTGTTTTCTTTTTTTCCAAAATACCTTTGAAAAGTGATAGTCAAATATAATCCTTGTGAATTTAGTATATTAAAGGGTACTTATTGAAATCCCTTCTAAATTTTGAATAGTTTGTTGCTCATGTTCAAAAGAAATAACTGGTCTAATCAACTTTAAATTATACTAAGTTTCTCAGAACAGCTTTGTTACTGATGCAATAAAAATAGCTTTTCTCCTGGGAGATGCTGATGAGATTTATGTGTTTAACCATAAAGGAAAAGCTGTACTTCTATTTGAAGTATGTGCTTTAAAGATTTAAAAAAAAAAAAGCCTCATTTTTTCCCTTTTAATGAAATGTTTATGAAAGTTTCTAGATAATACAATATCAACCCACTCCATACCCCAACTAAGGCAGGAGTAGCATAAAAATTTCCCATGATATCTTGTTTATGTGGTGCTTTTTGCTGTACAAGGCCAAGAGTGTCATCTCCATGTTAAGTGACCCTGGGGTTTCTTTAAAAACAAAACTGTTAATGATCTAGCTAATGAGACTATACTTTCTCATCATATATCAGTTTTTTACTGATCTATCTGTTTTTGAGAAGCGCAGCTGTGACCCATCTTGCAAAAATCACCAAACACCCACCAGAGAGTAATAGCTTTGGCACTTTAAAACCAGACAGTTAGATATAAAAGAATCTGAATTTCACTATAAATTGCCTGAGCTATCCATTTAGTCATAGAAAAGCCATTCATATTGCGAACAAATTATAAGAAAAAGAGGTAGGAGAGACACGCGATCCCCATTAAATGTCTTTCCTTGGGAAACTATGGTATAAATACAGAGTTCTCTTTGTCTTTGTCTGCTGTAGCTCATCATAATTCTAAATTCTTTTTTGTTTTGTTTATACAATGCCCTTGCTGAATAATTTTTCCCCTTCAGAAGTGTTTTTTCCATTAACACAGTATGATACTCTATAGTTTGAAATGCTTCAAACTGTGGAGTAACAGAATTTGTCCTTTTTTTTTTAACATACTGATGAAGGGAATCATACTTGATACTGATAGATGAGAATTCAAGAAGAGAATACAAGCTCCCAAAGAACAAAGAAATATTTATGGAAGTATTTTGAGACAGAGGCACAATTTGGTAAGTCTGAAGTAGACCTATTATAGTGAGCCATTCAAACAAGAGAATCACAAATTGTTTGTTCATGACAAAAAAGAATGTTCTATAGGAGCAATTTATTCCTTGAACATGCCCTAGTAATCAATCGATCATCTCTAGTTTTTATTATATTTACAAAAGACACACCATTCTTTCTTCTGTGTCCATGAGCTCCTGGAATGCAGGAATTGCGTCTACAATGGTCCCCCCTTATCTGTGGAGAATACATTCCAAGACTTCCAGTGGATGCCTGAAACTGCAGATAATATCAAATCTCATATGCACTATATGCTTTTCCCTACACATACATAACTATGATAAAGCTTAATTTATAAATTAGGAAAAGGAAGATATTAACAAAAATTAATAATAAAATTAAATTAAAATAAAATAAATAAAAAATAACATTATACACAAATAAAAATTATGTGAATGTGGTCTCTCTCTCTCTCAAAGTATCTTATTATTCCATACTCACTGTTCTTCTGGAGATGATGTGAGATGATAAAAAACCTACCTAATGAGATGAAGTGAGGTGAATGGCATAGTCATAGTGACATATTATTAAGCTGCTCCCAGTCTTCTAAGAGAGGTCAGAAGGAGGATCATCTGCTCCCAGACCGCAGCCTACTGCAGTAACTGAAACCATGTAAAGCAGAATGGCAAATAAAGGGGGCACTGCTGTATTGCTAACTGTGGGGTGCTCTTTATCTATAGTAGAGCCTAGCACATGGTGGGCCCCAAATAAAAATTCACTGAAGGTATATTCATTCACCAAGGCACCTGAAATTTTTTTGAAAACAAAAGTATATATGTATCTTCATCTTGTCCAGTAAAATTTCTTTCACACTCTTTACTCATTCCTGAACAGTGTGCTTCCAGAATGTGGCTAGAAACTTAGGAAATGGGGATATTATCTGGGTTAGATTTTAAGCTAAGTTTAAAATGTCTAAGTATACTATTTGGCAATCTATAGAATTAAATTAGGCCTCATTTCCTGTGAAAAATGGCATCTAATAGATAATCAATGAATTGTAACTGTTAGTGTTATTTGATGGTGTTTCTAATGGGCAGGCAGGAAGGCAAGTTACAGAAAAGCCTGAGTCTCTTCTTTTTTAATTTTTATTTATTTTTTAAATTTATTTTCAGTGTTCTAGCATTCATTGTTTATGCACCACACCCAGTGCTCCATGCAATACGTGCCCTCCATAATACCCACCATCAGGCTCACCCAACCTCCCACTCCCCGCCCCTCCAAAACCCTCAGATTGTTTTTCAGAGTCCACAGTCTCTCATGGTTCGTCTCCCCCTCTAATTTCCCCCAACTCCCTTCTCCTTTCCATCTCCCCATGTCCTCTGTGTTATTCCTTATGCTCCACAAATAAGCAAAACCAAAAAAATAATGGACTCTCTCTGCTTGACTTATTTCACTCAGCATAATCTCTTCCAGTCCCGTCCATGTTGATACAAAAGTTGGGTATTCATCCTTTCTGATGGAGGCATAATATTCCATTGTATATATGAACCACATCTTTTTTATCCATTCGTCTGTTGAAGGGCATCTTGGTTCTTTCCACAGTTTGGCGACTGTGGCCATTGCTGCTATGAACGTTGGGGTACAGATGGCCCTTCTTTTCACTACATCTATATCTCTGGGGTAAATACCCAGTAGTGCAACTGCAGGGTTATAGGGAAGCTCTAGTTTTAATTTCTTAAGGAATCTCCACACTGTTTCCAAAGTGGCTGCACCAACCTGCATTCCCACCAACAGTGTAAGAGGGTTCCCCTTTCTCCACATCCTCTCCAATACACGTTGTTTCCTGTCTTGTTGATTTTGGCCATTCTAACTGGTATAAGGTGGTATCTCAATGTGGTTTTGATTTGAATCTCCCTGATGGCTAGTGATGATGAACATTTTTTCACATGTCTGTTAGCCATTTGTATGTCTTCATTGGAGAAGAGTCTGTTCACACCTTCTGCCCATTTTTTGACATGATTATCTGTTTTGTGTGTGCTGAGTTTGAGGATCTTTATAGATCCTGGATATCAGCCCTTTGTCTGTATTGTCATTTGCAAATATCTTCTCCCATTCCGTGGGTTGTCTCTTTGTTTTGTTGACTGTTTCCTTTGTTGTGCAGAAGCTTTTGATCTTGATGAAGTGCCAAAAATTCATTTTCGCTTTTGTTTCCTTTGCCTTTGGAGTTTCTTTTCCATAAGTATTCTCAGAAAAAATGCCAAGGTTTGAGAGCAAGTTTTTACCTTCCTTTCCATCTCCCCTCTCCTCTAGCTGGAAGCAGCACTGTTGCAAATGTTTTTATTCTTGTCTACAACTACACCTCTTCCAATTTAGTTTACTGACTTCCTCTTTCCCTGATACTCTTAAAAGGTAGTTCAGTGGGGTGCCTGGGTGGCTCAGCAGGTTAAGCCTCTGCCTTTGGCTCAGGTCATGATCTCAGGGTCCTGGGATTGAGCCCCACATCAGGCTCTCTGCTCAGCGGGGAGCCTGCTTCCCTCTCTCTCTCTGCCTGCCTCTATGCCACTTTAGAGCTCTCTCTCTCTCTCTCTCTCTCTCTCTGTGTTAAATCAATAAATAAAATCTTTAAAAAACAACAACAACAATAATAAATGAGCACTAAGTACACTCCAAGGTTAAGTATTATCACAATATTCAAAGCAAGAGACAATGAAGTGCTGAACCAGGATAGTTAAAGGAACAATATGTTCAAATGATCAAGGAAAAGGTTGTAGATCAGAGCAATACAATGTAGCATGTTCTGTGTGCTGTATTACAAAGTTCACTATTGCTTCTAGTGTATGTTTCACTAATGTCTTCCTAACCAGATTGTAAACTCCCAGCTGGGACCAGACACTGGACCTTCAGTTCTTTCAAAGACTCAGCATAGTGTGGCCCTTACTTAATAGACTTTTGATCAATTGTTAACTGAATGTACATAGATGTACTTTAGGAGGGACTGCCTTTCTCTTTGTAAGATAATGCGCTTCCTCATTTTTAAAAAATGGCATCTATTTTCTCATAGCTAATCATTTTTCCCTTTTCCTTATCTAAGTTTCTGCTTCAGAACTCACTACTCGGCACTTTATCTAAAATTTATACTAGATTTGCCATTTGCTCATATAAGAATCAAAAATTTAAACAACCTCCAGGAATGCAATTTCAGCAAGTTATTTAGTGAGAAGCTGATGAACCACCAACCTTCTTCAGACTATAGAAAGGCACTGTTATAACACTAATAATTTACAGTCTCATTAAGTTGGCTTTTAACCTGATGTCCCAATGAGCGAAGTTCACTTTAGAATCTCTTTAATAAATAAATCTCCAAGCTCTAGATAGTTCAATGATGGGTGGTAATTAGCATTAGATGAACAGAAAGAATCCTCTTCATTCAACAAATGACTTTTCACCCTATAAAATTTCACCAAGTACCCAAGTATAAGCAGATTAATTTAAGCCTGCTTTTCAATGAGCGATTAACAAAACAAACCATAAGTCTTCAAATTCAAAGAGGAAAATAATTATTCCTCTCAGAAATGAGAGCAAGATGAGATTAGAAAAAAATACCTTATCAAAATCTGTGCACTTTCAGTATCAATCTGGACAACATAATTTGTTCAAGACATATTTAATCACATTTCTAATGTGTGCACAGTGCTGTGCTGAGCACTGTGGGAAAATCAAGATCAATAAGACATGGACCCTGCCCTTAAGCACCTCACAATCAACTAGAGGTGGAATGCACAACAAACAATTGCTTAACATAGTTGTAATTATGCTGTACTGTAATTAGAGAGCTGACAGCTTAGACAATACTCTTCACTAATAAAGGACATAATATGACAGAGGAAATATGGGGGAGAGAGAAACAAAGTGAACAGAATTAGAAACTCTAATGACTTTTGAACTGGGTCAGGGTGGGGAGAGTAATACAGAGAAATAGAGTAATTACTGAACAAAAAAGGGAAAAGTGTCCACTACTCCCCCCACAAGCAAACACAAAACTGCTTTTTCTCCTCCTTTCCCCTATTAAGTTTAGAAGCAAAGTAGAAAATTTCAAATTTATCTAGAGAGGCAAGTACGTAGACAAGGATAGACCCAGGGGCCTGTGGGGTCCTAGAAGGACCACAGATGATACCCACATCTGAACTCCCAGGGGAGATGAGAGAGTTGAGTCTCTATGCTAGCTGACCCACAGCACAGGCCACTGGGGAGACCGACTAAATACAGACAGCCTCTCTCAGCTTCACTTTGGATTTCCCAGAAGGAGACCCTGAGAATCGGACTCATGTGAAAGTTATGTACTAGAAAGTGTGTTCCTAGAGAAAAATAGTAGAGGAGTACAAAGTAGGACTTAAAAGGAAAGGGCCAAGCAAAGGTGCATGCAGTGTTCAGCACCATCTGACAGAGGATATCTTTAGTTGAAATCCACCCGGTGCTCTGAAAACATGACAGAAAACATGGAAGAAGTCCCTATAAGAGGACCAGAGAGCTGGAGTACTTATATTCCCATGCCCCTTACTCATTGGTTAAGAGCTGTCCACAGTGAGAGCTGAGAGCAGAGGTGGGATGGTTCCAGCAGCTGAGGGCAGTTCTTTAAACAGAGTCACAGGTCATGGCTGTTGAACATGAAATGACGATGACAGGAGCACTAATGATTCCGTTACACTCTAACAGCTGTATGAGAAGTACATCCAGCACAGTCGGATTTGTAGGGAAGGAGGAATCCATTTCTATGTTTAGGTTTTCACTTAAAAATACTATCGGTTTTCATGTGTATTTTTTCTGTTCATTAAATTTATAGGGCTTTTTGTTTTGTCTTGTTTTTACATTAAGGTAGAATTCACTTAGTGGGTGTGGTGTTTTTTTTATTAGTGGAATTTTTTTTTATTATGTTCAGTTAGCCAACATATAGTACATCATTAGTTTTTGGTGTAGGGTTCAATGATTCATTAGTTGCGTATAACACCCAGTGCTTATTATGTGTCCTCCTTAATACCCATCACCCAGTTACCTCATCCCTCCACCCCTCCCTTCTGTAACCCTCAGTTTGTTTCCCGGAGTCCACAATCTCTCATGATTTGTCTCCCTCTCTGATTTCTTCCCATTCAGTTTTTGCTCCCTTCCCCTATGGTCCTCTAAGTTATTCCTTATGTTCCACATATGAGTGAAACCATATGATAATTGTCTTTCTCTGCTTGACTTATTTCACTTAGCATAATCCCCTCCAGTTCCATCCACGTCATTGCAAATGGTAGGTACTAATCTTTTCTGATGGCTGAGTAATATTCCATTATATATATGAACCACATCTTCTTTATCCATTCATCTGCTGAAGGACATCTTGGCTCCTTCCAGAGTTTCTCTATTGTGGACACTGCTACTATGAACAATGGGGTGCATGTGCCCCTTCTTTTCACTATATCTGTATCTTTTGGGTGAATACTTAGTAGTGCAATTGCTGGGTCATAGGGTAGTTCTATTTTCAACTTTTTGAGGAACCTCCATACTGTTTTCCAGAGTGGCTACACCAGCTTGCATTCCCACCAACAGTGTAAGAGGGTTCTCCTTTCTCCACATTGAAATCAACACATGTTGTTTACTGTCTTGTTAATTTTGGCCATTCTAACTGATGTAAGGTGGTATCTCATTATGGTTTTGATTTGTACTTTCCTGTGGCTAGTGATGTTAAACATTTTTTCATGTGTCTGTTAGCCTTTTGTATGTCTTCTTTGGAGAAATATCTGTTCATGTCTTCGGTCCATATTTTGACTGGGTTATTAGTTTTTTTGAGTGTTGAGTTTGAGAAATTCTTTATAAATCTTGGATACCAGCCCTTTATCTGTAATGTCATTTGCAAATATCTTTTCCCATTCCGCGGGTTGCTCTTAGTTTTGTTGACTGTTTCCTTTGCTGTGCAGAAGCTTTTTATCTTGATAAAGTCCCAAAAGCTCATTTTTGCTTTTGTTTCTCTTGCCAAATTTATGTTTTAATAAAAGCACTGATAAGAAAATTGAGAAACCAACTGCAATCCTATTCTAATGCTCCCAGGATGGTGGGGAGGTATGAAACTATGTTAGCAAAAGCAATTCTATTTATTCATTCATCATTCATTCAGAAAATCTCTATTGAACACATACTAAATATCACATGCTGTCCTCAAAAAGAAGAATTTAGCCATGAACTAAACAGATAACATCCTTATCCTCTTGAATCTTACATTCTATTTGTGAGACAGATAACAAAAATACAAATGCATTAATATATGGCATAATATCAGACCATGGTATATATATTTTTAAAAAAATAGAGTAAAGATTTGAGAGTGATACTGGGGCTGCTATTTTGATAGAGTATTCTCTGACAAGTAACACTTGATGAGGGCTCCAAGTAAAATAAAGGAGCACGTCAAAGGATATCTGAAGGAAAATTTTTCTGGACAAGTAAGACACCAAATAAATAAGTCTTGAAAGCAGTGAGGTAGGGAGGAAAGGTAGGAGATGAGTTCTAAGAAGCAGCAGAATTAAAGGTAGAGGTTGTTGATGCAAGTTCTTCCATTCCATGGAATTTATAGAAGTCTCTACTGAGCTACATGTTATATACTTAATGTGCAAAATGGAAAGTGATTATCACCATAGGGGGTCATAAATAAGAGCAATTACTGTGTCTGGGGATGAAAAAGACCTCAACAGGGATATGGCATTGAACTGAGCTTTAAAATAACACAATTTGTATAAACAGATATGGTGGAAGGAGCCACCACAAGGCAAGGAGCTACAGAAGCAGTGACAGAGAAGCACAAAAATCATTTAGGGTCAAGAGGGAACAAGGTCAAATTTAAACTGGTAAGAGTATGGAATACCATAGAAAGAATTTTGGATTCCATCCTAAAGACCACCTTCCCAGTGCAGACATTTCACCATATTATAAAACCTTTATCACATTCCTATACTATCATTGCAACAATCTACCATAATGACTACTGTATTAGTAAACTTTATAAAAGAAGAACTAATAACACATTAATTAGAAGGAAATGTTGGCTGACTGAGTAAAACAACTAGCATGTCTATTACATGCTAATTGTTGTATTATTTGTACTATAAATTTGGAAATTGAAACACAGAGAAGTACAGGAAAAAAAAAATACACAGCTAGTAGGGAGTAGAACTTGGATTGTCTGACCTAATGCTATGTGGCTCCAAAGCCTACACTCTTAATTGTCAGATACACTGCCTTTCTCGGATGGCTGGCAATTCATAACTGAACATACATGCATCAGGAGAGTGAATAGCCTACAAAGATTACTGGAGAAATCTGGATTTGCTTTTGCTTATCAATAATAATAATAGTGATTGAAGAAATGAAATATGTGACTCAAAACTCTTAAGTTAATAGAGATCTTCAGTTCAATTCACTGAGACCATGACAACAGATTAAAAACAGATGCTTCAGCTCAAAATGAGGAAAATTACCTGGGACCCTTTCTTTCTATACTAAGATCCAGTCACAGAGCATGTGCTGAAGCAAAAGAAGACTATTCAGAGGGCACCACTCACAGTGCATGCATGGATCACAGGGGATCACTGCACTGGACAGAGGATTTTATAAATGGACAATATCTCAGCCAACTCAAAGATCCTGTGATTTAATTTTTAACACAGTTTTTAACAGCTTCCACATAAGTTCAGGGAACAAGAATTTTAGAATAAAATTATGCAGTACAGTGCAGCGATTAAGAATGTAGATTGTGAAGTCCAAAAGACTTACATTCTGCCACTTACTCCATGTATAACCATGGATGAATTACTTAACGTTTTTGAGCTACTTCCTCATCTGTAAAATGGAGATAATATAAGGACCTGACTTTCACGTTGTTCTTAGGATTGAATGACATAATACATGTAAAGTGCTCAAAAAAATGTCAAATAAGTATTTAGTACACCGTAAATACTGTTATTAGTTGGGTCTTACCTTCACTACTATTTTCCAATGACGTGGTCCATCCTCCTCATAGGATTTCAGAGGTAACTAAACTGAAACCTCAAACAATTATCAAACACAAGAACTTAGTGATTTCCAGAGCAATGGGGTTAGGAGTCCTTGGCAAACATAAAATTACCACACGATCAACAATTACAGAACATTTAAAGAATGAGTGAAATCATGACAGTGCTCACTAGCAGTAAAGTGAATTATCAATTAAAGGCAATGTTCTACTAAGAAGGCAGGAAAGTGGAGACTACCTCTCTGTGTAATCATCTGTAAAGTTCTCTGGAGTTTTTATCAAGCTGTTCTCCTATAAAGGAAGCTGTCAAACAGCTTGAAGAAGGAAATGGCAATGGAGAAAAAGAAAGGCTTGAACAGATAAAGGAAGAATTTTAGAAAGACAGACCTAAGTCTCTAAAATTTGCATTAAGGGTAAAGATTTCCTTTGTACAGGGGGACACTTCCAAGGTTAAATAGGTTGCATAACATCACTAAGACACTCAAGTTATTTTTCTCTGCAAAATAATATATAGATCCATCTAGGTAAAATTCTAAATTAGCCCTATGCCTGGTGTGCTGTAGATATTCAATGTTTGCGGAATAAATAAAAGAATGGATCAATCTAATCCAGAAAGAGCAGTACTAATGGTAATTGAGTCTCAAAAAATATCTAAGTATCTACTATGTATCAGACACCATGCTAGGATCTAGCCATTTGGAATAATTTTTAAGTGCTTTGGTATTTTAATGCTTATAAGACATGGAAATGTTCATTAATCTTTTCATACGGTTGTCAGAAAATAACAATTGTAACTGACGATAAATTCAGAGTCCCTCTTCCCATGCAAAGGAAGAAAATTATAGTTTGTATATTGCAAGCTGACAGCATCATTTCTCATACGGTTTGAAAGATGATTGGTTCACAAGGTAAGTCTAGTCCCTTCTGATCTTAAAACAGAAATCATGTTCTCTTTTATTAATAGAAGATTTGCCAACAAGCATATATAATTGTATTAGCACTTGTTTCTGAGCACCAATATTTTATAGATGAGCTGGGTTATAGGACAGTTTTTTCATTCCCTCAGTAAATAAGCCCCTTAGTTGAGGTCCAGCTAAGCTGCTTTTTCCCAATTCTCCTGAAGAGATAGGTATTACGAGACTCTGTTCTTATCATCCTTCTTATAGAAAAAAAATGATTAACTCTGGAACAGTGTGGATGTCAGTATCAGCATTCAAAAAGATGTTGTTATCGTGGTGAAGGACATTGTCAATACCCCAGCTCATCCCCTATGCTTGGGCCTCAACACTGTGGTGCAAGCCAGACTTCCAACTGCTTTTTCTGGAGCTGGAACCCTCTCTGTCAGTGTGCTGGGCTGGCTGGAAGTGCCAGAAAATCAACAAACACCCTCTCTCTTCAAGGAGTAACCCTTAACTCTGAGCAACAGAGGTTGGTATATAAATACTCTACCTCCTGTTGTCACTGGAGGTAACAGAGATTAACTGAGGCTGGCTGATTGCACACGGACTCCTGGAGTTCCCTAGTAAAATTAATTTACTAGTTTGACAATACACCCTTTACTGAGTATCTCACCTTCACTTTATTACTTTACTGCCTTTCTGGTGCTTTCTGGGATCATCTCCCAAAAAAACCACTTGATCCTGAATCCTTGTCTGAGGGCCTTTTCTAGGTGCATCTAAACTAGACCAAATTATTAGGCCCTTACCATATCCATTATTTCATTCTACCTTTATAAACACCACTTCTTTTTTTTTTTTTTTTTTTTTTATATTTTTTTTTTTTTTTTTTTTTTTTTTTTTATTAAAAAAAAAACTTTTTTTTTTTTTTTTTATTTAGCTTTCTGACGCTGTGCTGATATCTTCAACACTTTCACAACAATTTTCTGCTCATCAATAAAGAAACCATGCTGGATCCTCCCACAAACACACTTATTTCAACCTGCTCCATAGGTAATACAAATGACTTGTCTCTTCTTCTTCACGAAAACAAATATTTAAAAGAAAATTATTAATAAAACTATGACACTAGAGCATTCTTAGGCCAGACCCAAATGAAAATGAAAAGTCATAGTTTGAATAGGGCAACAGAAGCAGGAAGAACTTAGGAGCCCAACTTCAGTCAGTTAAAGCCTTTAATAAAAATATGTAGCCTATTAAATGAACATACTATAATTTAAAAACCACTAGGCTGTTGTTCAACATTCAAATTGTATTTAATATTGTATTTAATATCTAATAGTGTTGAAATTGACATTCTTATGCATACCTCTTTGTCCCCATCTCGGGTTATCTCAGGGGATAAATTTTCCAGGGAATTTGCTGGATAAGAGATTTAAAGTATTCTCAGTTTTTGATTTACACTTAACCAGAATAGTTGAACTTATTTTCATTTCTACCAATATGAAACAAATGCTTCTTTTTTAACAGATTTTCATCAATTTTGATTATTGAGTACTATCATTTTCATAACCTGTGCAAAACACAATCATTGTTAAACTTATATCTTGAACTTTTTTATTACCAACTTATATTTTTGTGAATTCCTTATTAATGAATTCATCGCAATTATGCATTGGTATGGTTTCATTTTTTTCATTGAACAGTTCTCACATCTTTTATAATATACCTCCAAAAGTTTCTTTTTTCTTTAATAGTGTTGATTTAGGTGTGCCTGGGTGACTTAGTCAGTTAAGCACCTGACTCTTGATTTCAATTCAGGTCATGATTTCAGGGTCATGAAATCGAGCCCAGAGTCAGACTCCAGGCTCAGCAGGGAGTCTGCTTGAAATTCTCTCGCTCTCTACCTCCCTCCGCCCCTCCCTCATGTGCTCACTCTCTCTCAAATAAGTAATTTTTAAAATTAAATAAATAGTGTTGATTTAATGCAGCATACCCCATCACTAAATTTAATGGTCATATATGTAGTGTTTAAAACTTCCATAAGCATGCTATAAAATGGAATTTTAGATAAGATTTTTTAAAATAATTTTAAGGAAGCATCCTTTTAATATAGTTTAAGAACATGGTTTCTGGTTGCTTGGTGGTTGATTTTGCATTGTTTTCTTTTGTTTATTATCAGGAATGAATGTTCAAATGTTTTGGAGGCAGTACAACATCTACTCTGAAGGCAAATTACACAGATACAAATCCTAACTCACCACTTAGTAGAGAAGCAGAGAAGTAATCTTGAAGAGTTAACTGACCCTTCTCTACCTCACTAATCTGTAAAACAAAAATAATAATAATAAAAATAGCTGCATCATCTTGGTATAGTGAGGATGAGTTAACTCAAAGTGGTTAGTGTAGTATCTTGCACATAATAGCCACCTGATAAATGTTAGCCAATTACAAATCTGATAACATTGTTATTGTGATCTATTGGGAGGAAATCTAGGATACTGGCTTAACATTACAGGTTGTTCCTTGGCTCATATCTTAACTGTAGCACATAGTAATTGTGTGAATTTAAGCAAGTTACTAACCTTTCTGTGTTTTGGGTTTTCTCATCTAAAATGAAGACTAAAATATTACCTATCTCATGAGATTTTTATATAAACTAATTATGTGTGCATGTGTATATGTACATATGTATGTGTATATATACATGTGTGTACATATATACGTGTGCATGTTTATAGATACACAGATACCACTTAAAATAGTACCTAGACCGTAGTTCATTATAGGATTCAAAAAATGTGAACTAGTATTATTACTCTATTACTGTTGTATCTTTTATTTTTCTTTGTACAATTAGCAATATGTTATGCAATTAGATTTACTAATAGTAATCCCCACTGCATTTCTAAAATAAATCTTTCCTGGTGGGTTTTTTTTTCCCAATGTACTCTTTTTCTCCCAACTTTACTGAGATATTATTGTCATATGTAAGTTTAAGGTATATAATATAATAATAATAATAAATAATTTGATGCATGTATATATTACAAAATGATTGTCACAATAAAGTTAGCTAACACTTCCTCCCTTTACACAATTACCATTTCTTTTTGTGGTTAAAAAAAAATTAAGACAGGCTGTCTTCAAAACTTCTAAGTATATAATGTAATATTGTTAATTATAATCACCATGCTACACATTGGATCCCCAGGACTTAACATCTAATAAATAAAAGTCTATACCCTTTGACTAATACCTCCTCATTTTCCTTACCCTTCAGCTCCTGACAATCACCATTATGCCATTTATACTGGTTTAGCTTTTTTGGATTCCACATATAAATGAGAACATGCAGTATTTACCATTTTCTGTCTTATTCCACTGCCATAATGCTCTCAAGCTCCATCCATGTTGTCTCAAAAAAGCAGGATTTCTTTCTTTCTTATGGCTGAATGATATTTCATTGTTTACTGTTATTACATTTCTTTATCCATTCATCTGTTGATATAGACTTAGGTAGTTTCCACATCTTGCCTATTAAAAATCAAGTTACAGGGACACCTGGGTGGCTCAGTCGTTAAGCGGCTGCCTTCAACTCAGGTCATGATCTCAGCGTCCTGGAATCGAGTCCCGTA
Organism: Enhydra lutris kenyoni; assembly: GCF_002288905.1. Taxonomy (NCBI): domain Eukaryota; kingdom Metazoa; phylum Chordata; class Mammalia; order Carnivora; family Mustelidae; genus Enhydra; species Enhydra lutris. The sequence continues at coordinate 14,853,663 of NW_019154121.1, read as the reverse complement.
TCGGCCTCCTTGCTCAGCAGGGAGCCTGCTTCTCCCTCTGCCTCTGCCTGCCATTCTGTCTGACTGTGCTCACTCTCTCTGACAAATAAATAAATAAAATCTTTAAAAAAAAATCAAGTTACAGTAAACATGGGAGTACAGATATCTCTTCAGGACAGTGTCTACATTTCCTTGGGATATCCACCCAGAAGTGGGAGTGCTGGGCCTAATGGTAGGAACCTATATACTGGTTTCAACAGTGGCTATACTTATTTGTATTTCCTCCAACAGTGCATATCCATTTCCTTTTCTCCATAACCTTGCCAAAACTTGTTGTCTCTTGTCTTTTTGATTTTCACCATTCTAACAAGTATGAGGTGCGATCTCACAATGGTTTTGATTTGCATTTCCATGAGGATCAGTGATGTCCATCATCTTTTCATGTACCAATTGGCCATGGTATGTCTTCTTTTGAAAAACTGCCTCTTCAAGTCCTTTGCCCTTTTTTTTTTTTTTACAAGTATGCACCTCTATTTATTTATTTTTCAGGAGGTTTCAATCCTTGAGGGGTAGAGCATCACATGGATCCTGTGGCCAATGGCTTCATTGGGAAGGTTCCTTCAGAACTTGGTACAAACCATGCCACTGTGCCCATGAGCATGGGTTGTGTTATCCCAGATTACTCTGTTTTTGTTCACTATGTCACCAGGAGTAACTGTGTTGTTCTTTGCTTTGTACTCATAAGCATATCTCTTGCTAAATTGAATTCAGTTTCATCTCAAGCATAAACACCTTCAATTTTAAGAAAAGCTGTGTGCTCCCTCTGGTTCTGGAGACCTCACATACAGCCAGCAAAAATGGCCTTGAACCATAGCCATCCAGACATATTTGTCATTTTAGGAGCCCTGTTCCCAGCAGGCCATCATAAGCTCCAAGATGGCAGAAAGAGAACTTTGCCCCTTTTTTAATTAGATTATTGGTTCTTCCCTACCGAGTTACAGGAGTTCCTTATGTATTTTGCATATTAAATCCTTAGCTAATACACAGTTTCTAAATATCTCTCATTCTGTAGATTGCCTTTTATTTTGCTGTTTCTTTTGCCAAGCAGAAGCTTTTTAACTTGATATAGTCATACTTCTTTACTTTTGCTTTTGTTGCTTACATTTTTAGTATCATATCCAAAAAATAAAACAAAACAAAAAAATAAAAAAACCTTGCCAAGACCAATGTCAAGGAACATTGCCCCTGTTTTGCTTTTTTTTCCTAATAGCTTTACAGTTAGTTTTTAAATCTAAGTATTTAATTCATTTCAAGCTAATTTTTGTAAGGGATATAAGGTAGGCATCTAATTTTATTATTTGACATGTGGTTATTCAGTTTTCCCAACATTATTTAAAAAGACTATGTTTTCCTCATTGACTGTTTTTGGCTCTGTGGCCAAGTATTAGTTGACTGTGTATGTGTGGGTTTATTTCTTGGCTCCTTCTCCATTCTGTTCCATTAATTTATGTGTCTTTTTAATGCTAGTACCATGTAGTTTTGAAGCTTTTGTAATAGAGTTGCAAAGCAGGAAATGTGATGCCTCCAGCTTTGTTCTTCTTTCTCAAGATTACTTTGTCTACTTGGAGTCTTTTGTAGTTACATAAAATTTTAGGATTTTTTTTCTATTTCTGTGATATATATATATATATATATATATATATATATATATATATATGTATCATTGCAGTTTTAATAGGGATTATACTGTATATATAGATGGCTTTGGGTGCATCCCCTAAGTCTTGGTATATTGTACATATCCATCTTCTTTTGTTCTAAGACTTTTTTTTCCTCTTCTGATTTCTTCTTTGACTCATTGGTTGTTCAGGAGTATGTTGTCTGATTTCCAAACATTTGTGAATTTTCCAGCATTCCTCCTGTTACTGATTTCAAGTTATTGATTTTGGTCAGAAAAGATACTTGGTATTGTTTCAGTCTTCTTACATTTTCTAAGGCTTATTTTGTGATTTAACATATGATCTATGCTGGAGAATATTCCAAGTTTACTCAAGAAGAATGCATATTTTGCTGCCATTGGGTGAAATGCTCTGTATATGTTTGTCAGGTCTGTTTGGTCTAAAGTATGGTCCAAGTCCAATGTTTCCTTATAGATTTTCTGTCTGGATGACCTATTTATTGTTAAAATTGGGGTACTGAATTCTCCTATTAATGTATTTTTGTCTATTTCTCCCTTCAAATCTGTTAGCACTTACTCAACATATTTGCCTGATGCTGGCTGCATATATTCACCATCGTTAAATATTCTTGATGAGTTGATCACTTCATCATTATAGAAATACTTCTTTGTCTCTTGACACAGTTTTTGACTTAAAGTCTATTTTGTCTGGTCTAAGTATGGCTACTCTTGCTCTATTTTGTTTTCCATTTGCAAGTATATCTTTTTTTCTATCCCTTCATTACAAGCCTATGTCCTTAAAGCTGAAAAGCCTTTTGATTAAATAACTTAAACCACTTACATTTGAAGTAATTATTGATAGGTAAGGCTTACTAATGCCATCTTATTGTTTTCTTGCTTTTTGTAGTTTCCCTGATCCTTTCCTCTTATTTTGCTATCTTTCTTTCTGGATTGATGACTTTTTGTAATGGTGTGCCTTGATTCCCTTCTCTTTATGAGTATCCACTTTAGGTTTTTACTTTGCACTTATCATAAGGCTTACATAAAACATCTTCAGTTATAACAATCTATTTTTAAGCTAATACAAACATCAATCATATACAAAACTCTACCCATTTAGTTGCCCACATAATTTATATTTTGATGTCATAATTTACCTATTTTTATATTTTGCATCCATAGAAAAAATTATTGTAGCTACCATATTTTTAATATTAACCATATTTTAATATTTAATAATTAATATTTGTTATTAATTAATTAATTTTAATATTTAATACCACTTACCATATTTTAATATTTAATATTAAACCTTTATATTTATATTGCCTGATTAAACCATTACCTTTTTCCAGTATTAAAATATTCTGAATTGACTATACACTACCTTTACCAGCATAATAGATTTTCATATATTTCCTTGCTAGTAATCAGCATCCTTTCATTTCATCTTGAAGTACTCTTCTCAGTACTTCTTGTAAAGCAAGTGAAGTTGTGATGAACTCTATTAATTAATTAATGAGACAACTTTCAGTTGTTCAGAGCCAAAAATTTTGAAGATATCCTTGATTCCTCTCTCCCCTGCCATCTAATCCATTAGCAAATCCTTTGAAATATATCCCAAATCCAACCACCTCTGACTACCAAGCTGTCATTATCTCTCACCTGAAGTGTTATATTGATAATACTTTGTACTTTTTCTCTTACCTCTTCTAGTGTAGGCTATGGTTCCCAGATTTCTCAATCAGAACCAAAGTCATCAAATCCCTAGCTGCCAGACATTCTGGCTGCTGACCGCTCATATCTAAGTCCCTACCTGGTAACCACTTTCAGCTCAAAGGGAGTTCCCACCTGAAGTCACACCTCTACCACAAAGGTAGTCTATGAGATCTGGTCCCCTTGCTGCCATTAGAAGTCTGAAAGGTTGTCTAAGCTCCAAGGCTCCTATAGATCAGTTGAAGACTTTACAGTAACCACTTTGCAGCTTAATTCATTACTTTGCCCAAGCTTGCATCCTTAAGCCCTCATAGGTGTGGTTTCTGATAGCATTCCCAGTGAAATTCCTATATGCAAATTCTTCATCCCAGAATCTGTTTCCGAAGACCACTGACCTAAGAGAGTTGGCATAAGGAATGGTCTGGAAAAAAAAATTCTAAAATGGGATTTTTGAGGTACAGCACTCATCAGCCAGCTGGCAATAAGAACCCCAACACTAGTAGTAGGTAGAGTACTGATAGTAATTCCTAGTATGTTGATGGTGCAATTTGTTAACACTTTCACCTGTGGTGAACTGGAATGAAAAACTGTTGGGAGGGAATACACTGTCAGGTACAATACCTCAATCATGAAAGAGGTTCAGAGGAAATAATAATTATACAGACAAAAGATTTGAATGAATGTTGTGAAGTGTGATCAAAGCTTTGGACAAAGACAATGCCAAGCTAAGGGTGATTAAAGACCAATTTAAGGCAAATTGTGAAAGTCAGAACTCCTTAGCAGCATATACAGAACCTCTCATCTCCTACAGCCAGAAGGCAGAAATTGTGAGGGATCAAACTTCAGGCCTTAATTACAGAGACAGGAGAACTCTGGTGAAGTCCAAATCCACTTTGGAGGCAGAGAAAAAGAAAGGCAACCTAGAAGGGGAAATCTCTTGGAAGCTTGTCAGTGAAAGGAAAGAAAAAAGTAAGTAGTTTAAATTAAGAGCCCTGTAGAAACAAATGAGAAGCACAAAATTAGTATAATAATCCCACCTTCACCCCAAAGCACCAAACATTTTTTAAATGCACCTTACTACACCAATAAAAGAGGACATTCAAACTAAGAAATCTAGCAAACCATCTAAGCACCTAACACTGCTTCATAGAAATCTCTGTGATTGCTGGTCCAAGAAAATATAAAATGTTTCAGAAATGAAAAGAAAACTCTAAGCAATAACCATATACATCCATAATAAGAAGAAAACAGAAAATGACATTATGTAGGAGACTTTCCTTGTTCTTAGGAGAAACATGCTGAAGATAGGGTATTATAGTATCTGCAGTTTAATTTCACATTACTCAACAAATAGATGTATATACAGAGAGCGAGCACACAAACTGGGCAAAATATCAATGGCAGAACAAGCTAAGAATATACAAATGTCTTTGTACTATTCTTTTAATTTCTCTCTTGGTTAATTTTTTAAAACTCAAACAAATCAACACCAAAAAAACATTAATCCAATAAAAAAAAAAAGGGCAGAAGACTTGAATAGACATTTTTCTGAAGAAGACATACAGATAGCCAACAGACACACGAAATGATCCTCAACATCACTCATCATCATGGAAATGCAAGTTAAAACCACAATGAAATATCACTTCATACCAGTCAAAATGGGTAGTATCAAAAAGATAAGAAATAATAACTGTTAGCAAAGATGCAGAGAAAAGAGAACTTGTGCACTTGTGGACTACTGGTGGGAATGTAAATTGGTGCAACCACTGTGGAAATAGTACAATGTTTCCTCAAAAATATAAAAATAGAATACCATATGACCCAGTAATTTCACTACTGGGTGTTTACCCAATGAAAATGAAAACTAATTTAAAAAGATTTATGCACCTCTATGTCTCTGTGTTCATTGCAGCATTATTTACAGTACCCAAAATATGGAAGCAACCAAAGTGTCCATCAATACATAAATGGATAAAGATGCGGTATATATATATATATATATATATACATATACACACACAATGGACTTTACTCATTCATTCAATCATTTATAAACATTTAAACCTCACATATAACATATACTTATAGTTTAGTACCAAATATTTATTTATATTTACAACAGATATTAATGGCCAGGTGTTATTTTCGCTTTTCACTTCTTTTGCTTTCCCTTTGTTTCCTCTTATTTTTTGTTTCCTTTCTTTTCTACTTTTATTTTTGTACCCAGGAACAATTTTCTACATTCACAAGTAAGGTCTTGTTTCTCTAATTCTAATGAGATTAAAGAAAAACATCCTCATATCACACCAAACCCACATCACATGAAATACCACAAAAGAGTAATTTTATGACCTTGCAGAATATTATAGGAGAATAAAAATACATTATATAACTTCCAGGGACTACATCAAAAACTTGTGAAAAACTCAATACACATAGGTTTTCCCCAATTAAGAGGTGATATGAAGGCTTCTTGCCTAGTGTACTTAGACAAAACATCCAAATCTAAAACTACCCATGTCAGTCATAACTCTCAACAAAAGCTATTATATATTCAGTCAGTGTGGTTTTGTTTTTTAAATAGTTTTTAGCATCTTTCATAAATGTATTCACACAAGTCTTTCTTCCCTACAGTGCAAGTCTAGAAGTCACTGATCTAATTATTTAATTCAATTTAAACAGTACTAAGGACAGCATAAATTGCATGCAGACATTTGATAATGATTTTCGACTGTGCTCTTGTAAAGCAGAAACCATGACAACTTGATTTGGACAGCAATTAGGACAATACAACTTGCATTCAGGAACTTAATAAAGACTTTAGTTGTGCTCCTGGTTGACTCTCCCCAAGATAAGATATTTGGAGATTCAGGGTGAGTCTGATTAAACATTGGATGGCATAAGTGAGTTTAAAAAGCCTGTGAGACAATGGAATACTATGTAGCCATCAAAAGAAATGAAATCTTGCCATTTGCGACGACGTGGATGGAACTAGAGGGTATCATGCTTAGCGAAATAAGTCAATCGGAGAAAGACAACTATCATATGATCTCCCTGATATGAGGGAGAGGAGATGCAACATGGGGGGTTAAGGGGGTAGGAGAAGAGTAAATGAAACAAGATGGGATTGGGAGGGAGACAAACCATAAGTGACTCTTAATCTCACAAAACAAACTGAGGGTTGATGGGGGAAGGGGGGTTGGGGGGGTGGGGTTATGGACATTGGGGAGGGTATGTGCTATGGTGAGTGCTGTGAAGTATGTAAACCTGGCGATTCACAGACCTGTACCCCTGGGGATAAAAATATATGTTTATAAAAAACAAAATTTTAAAAAAAATTTAAAAAAAAATCACAAAGCAAAAAAAAATAATAATAAAACAAAAATAAAAATAAAAAGCCTGTGAGAAAGACTAAGTGCCAAGTATAAGTGGATATTGACAATAATTTCCATTTCAGTATACAAAGCACTATTGCACAAATTCATTAATTCAGTAAATATGTATGGAAAACACATTCAAGGCACTATCCCAGACATGGGGCAGAAAACAAAACTGAGTATCTACTCAAAGAGCTTACAATCCAGTGGGAAGACATGGTCATTTTGGCTCAAAGAAATGGAGTATTTGTAGAGATATAAATTGCTCTCAGAATATAAAGAAGAAAGAAGTAATCTAACTGGAGGAGTTAGGGAAGGCTTCGTTGAGCAGGCAGTATTTGAATTTGGGCCTTGAAAACATAAAATATTATTTGATAAATACCAAACATTATAAGATAATCAGAGCAGTCACTCTTATGTTCTTTCACAGTACAGAAAATTGGGGCTGAAAGAGGCTAAGAGGACTTTCTCATCCAACGTCACACAACTGATAATTGTCAAGTGGGATATGAACTTAGGTTTTCTGATTCCCAAGTCCTGTGCTCATCCACTATATCACCCTACATGAAGTGTCTTAATTTTAGGCAAAAGAATGTACATTCTTTCAAGATAACATTAAAAAAATGACTACTCATTTCTGCTCTAATAATAAAGGTGGCTGTCCTTTGTGCACCATATGAAAAAAAATTTGTTATCCTCTAAGTATTAATGTTATTTCCTGGTCTAAGTACAACAAATTTCTTGTAGTATTCTAAATAGGAGTACTGGGGAAATCAGATCTTTGCTTAAAGATTAAGAAAACTGTTAAAGAAGAGTAAAAAACTTGGGGCACCTGGGTGGTTCAGAGGGTTAAGCCTCTGCCTTCGGCTCAGGTCATGATCTCAGGGTCCTGGGATCAAGTCCTGCATCGGGCTCTCTACTCAGCAGGGAGCCTGCTTCCCCCTCTCTCTCTGCCTGCCTCTCTGCCTGCTTGTGATTTCTCTGTCACAAAAAATAAATAAAATCTTAAAAAAAAAAAAAGAGTAAAAAACTTCGTCATGAGAGGTACCTGGGTGATTCAGTCTATTGAGTATCTCACTCTTGATTTCAGTTCAGGTCATGATCTCACGGTCATGGGATTGAGTCCTGCCTCTGGACTGTACTGAGTGTGGGACCTGCTTGGGATTCTCTCTCTCTCTCCCTTTGCCCCTACTCCCACTCTAAAAAAATTTTCATCATAATAATTAGAGACTGTAGCATGCAATGAGGGTGATGCCTTACTAGGTTTTGTGTCCCTAGAAAAACAGAATGAGAGAAGATAATAGGATTAAGCCTCGCTGTCTATAAGATAATTTTTTGCAATGGAAATGTATACCCAGGAAATAATAGTAACCCATGAGGCTTACTATATGTCAGGCACTGTTTTAAGCATCTCATGCCTACTTAATTCTCAATCAACTCCAATGAAATCGGTATTATTGACATCATTTGTGACTGATGAATCTGAGCCACAGAGAAACTTAGTTGAAGTCATGTAAGTGGTAGAACTGTGATTTTAAACTCTGCCTGGCTATAGAATCCTTATTCTTGACCACTCAGTTCTAATGCCTGATAGAAACGGATTACATACTTTCTTTTGTGAAGAGGGCTTTAAGATACAAATACAAATTTCATGCATTAGATATGCTGTGAGGTCTTGTTCTAGGAAGGTGCGGTTTATAGAGAGCATCTAAGAACACAGACTTTAACGTCAAGCAGACTAGACTTTAAGAACTTGTCAGCCCTGGCCTACCTGTGTGAATTTGGGCAAGTTTTTTAAATCTCTCAAAGTTTTAATTTCTGCCTTGCAAAAGGAAAAGGCAATTATTATTTTGAGATGGGAGTGCAAACAACCCATTATGGTAAAACAAACACTGAATTTAAATGTCAAAGACTCAGATTATAACCTCAACTACTATTAGCCGTGTGAAATTAGGCAAACAACCCATCAATCAACAAACATTTATGAAGCTTTATATATATAGCTCTGTTGCAAGTATTTTGGGGATATAGCAATTTAAAAAACATTGTTCCTTATTCTCCAAGAGAAAATTCATCCAAGTTTGTTCATTTTCCTGAAGGACTGAACTAAGGCCCAAAGGAGGTGATTTTGGCATCACCATTCTATGATTCGAAAAGAGAATTTGAATAACAATATCATGGTGCTTCTGTTTCTTTGCTAAGCACAATTTGTGTGTGTATGTACACACACACACACACATACACACACATATGTATGTATATATGTATACATACATACATATATATAACAATTCTTCCTTTTTTTTTTTAAAGATTTTATTTATTTATTTGAGAGAGAGACAGTGAGAGAGAGCATGAGCGAGAAGGTCAGAGGGAGAAGCAGACTCCCCATGGAGCTGGGAGCCCGATGTGGGACTCGATCCCGGAACTCCAGGATCATGACCTGAGCTGAAGGCAGTCGTCCAACCAACTGGAGCCACCCAGGTGTCCCCAATTCTTCCTTTTGATACATGAAGGGTGTACATGCAGAAAGAGGAAGAAACTGAACTTTGAGACTCATCTCGTGTTCATTACCTACAGCTGCCATAACCAGCTGTTCCCACACATTCTCTCTATGGGGCGTATTTTTCTGGAATGCAGATTAATATGTGTCACTGTTGAGCCACTATAAAAGACAGAAGAATCAACAGGATACATAGAAACCTGCTGAAAAATGTTGTCTTTTCTTTTCTTCCTCAGAGAGGAGCTCAGTAACAATTCTAAACAATTTGGACAGAAATTGAAGAGAAAATTTCCACATCTTGAATATGTTTTCATTCTTCTGGTTGACATGAACTGGCAATACTACTGTGTGCTATGTGATTATTTATGGAATGCAGTCTAGGAATGATTAACAGCATCAGCTTTGGGGACAGGTTGACAAGCATATAGATAGATATAAATATAGAAAGATATAAATCCTACCTCTAGCACTTAAATGCTTGGAGACTATAACTGCTCTGATCCTCAGTTTCTTTGTATGTAAATTGAAAATGATCATACATAACTCCTAAAGTGACTAAGTGAGACAAAATGTACAAAATGTGTGGCATATAACATTTTATTTAATGACTAGTCACTAATTAATGATTAATAGTCCATCAAATTTATCATTATCCTTAGCTACTAAAAATCACTACATACATGTTAGAAGAAAAAAATGAACTAACTCATTTTGGTACAAGGAAAACAAGTATTTGCAGTTATTTCACTTCAAATCACACAGGAAATACCACTTAGGAAAAAAAAATAGACAATATTTTCTCCCAAGTTCCTAAGTAGGCAGATCAATATTTAATATATTCCATTAAGATATTCTGCAGTCTAGCATTTAACTATATCAAAATAGTAAACCCAAATTACAAGTTTATTTTCAGCATTTACAAAGTTAAACACATAAGGGTTTAAATACATCTCCCCACGTACTTATTAGTCAAATTATAATATAGGCATTCTGGTGGGAGAAATACACACATAACTTTTAAGTTCCAAGTAACTAGACAGTTTGGCAGCCCTTTCTCATCTCTTCAATCCCTGATTTTATAATCATAAATGGCCTTAGTACTAAAGAGAACAAGCAAAGCAAACAATACATGTGAGCTCTAGAATTGAGTATTTATGAGCAAATCATTAAGGAAATAGGTCAAGTCAACAGTCATGCCTCATTCACCATAAGTAGGTCAAGAGGAAAGCAAATTAACTTACAGTGAACAAGAACTTCCTTGGACTCCATGAAAATGTTTAGAAGAGCAGCATGAACGTATACTTCTAAACACAAATGTCTGCTATTAGTTAGTAGAACCCTCAGCTCTGTCTCTCGCTCATACCACCTCACCAAACAGATGACCACAGACAACTCCTTCCCAACAGCTGACTTTTAATCCTGTCTTTAAGTTTAAAGAATTATTGAACACTGCATCTGAAACTAATGATGTACTTACTATATGTTGGCTAACTGAATTTAAATTAAAATAGAATATCTTTTCAAAATTATATTGCATGTCATAATGAAATTACCAAGAAGAAACTGTTTTAAAGATTATCCTCTAGCTCTCTCTCCCTATACATGTTTCTCAAAAAAGACTGGCTTAATTTATGAGCTTAACTACATAATTTGCTGTCACATCCATTGTTCCATTGACTATATTAAGATTACCCAACACAATTCTCTTCTTTGAGCTGAAAGATGGGCACTCTGGGATATAACACAAATGTCAAAGTCATTTGGATGCCACTGAAGATGAAACATTAATGTTATAAAGGCAACTGATACAATCAGAGTATGCTACTTCCAGAAAATAAATAAATACTACCTAATTCAGGCTTCCCCACAACTTAAAAGCCTAGAGCAAGTGGTTGGCAATGATATTATAGACTTTCCAAAGATACCCCCTGGTTGCTGTTTTTCTCTGCAATATCATGTTGGACATGAAAAAGTTATTTTCACTTAAATCCCTAAGATGCTAAAAATTCATGGCCACAGACTTTACTCACAGAAAACAATTTTAATGACAAAAAAATCACTAGCAGTTTCTTCTTTTTTATATGTCACAAAATGTCAAGTTTTCTGCTTATTAGCCTTATCACTTACAAATTATATTTGTGGAATAATTACATAAAAGAAGGTAAACATTATTTCCTACAACCTATATCATCAAAACATAAGAGTACTGCATTTAATTTTTCAAAAATATTGTCCCTGAAGTTTAACACACATAAAAAAACCTCATCTAGATATTACCAACAACTAATATTCACTTAACACAAATTTAGTGAGCCTAACATGTGCCAAGCACTACATTAGATTTCAGAGATACAAAAAATGGTGAGACACATTCTGTTGTTTAAAAAAAAAATTACAGTAAGTGTAGTGGTCTGTCCAAGGGTATCCAATAAGGTTACTGCCCTCAAATTTTCCCTTTAAAATAAAATTTTAAAAACAATTCCATTTGCAAAGAATTCCTCTTAATTCTTGGGAATAAATTTAACAAAAGTAGTGCAAGGCTCATACACTAAAAACTACACAGCCTACAGCCATATTCATATACCCCATATTCACGAACTGGGAAACAGTATTTTAAGACGGTGAGCTGATCATATAACTTTTAGATTCAACATGACCTTTATAAAAACCCAAACTGTTTTTTTAATGCAGACATTGACAAACTGATTCTAAAATTTATACGGAAATGCAAGTGACCCAGAATGGCCAAAACAATCCTTGAAAAGAAAAACACAGAATAATCTATACTTTCTGAATTCAAAACTTATTACACTAACTGAGACAGTATAGGACTGGAATAATGACAGAATATAGATGGGTGGAGTGGCATTGAGAGTCCATATATAAATTGTTACATCTATAGTTAATTGATTTTGTTAAAGGACTTATTTATTTATTTATTTATCTGACAGAGAGACAGAGAGGGAACACAAGCAGGGGGAGTGGGAAAGGGAGAAGCCAGCTCCTGACTGAGCAGAGAGCCTGATGCAGGGCTCAATCCCAGGGCCCTGGATCATGACCTGAGCTGAAGGCAGGTACTTAATGACTGAGCCACCCAGGAACCCCTAGTTAATTGATTTTTAACAATAGTACCAACACAATTCAACAAGGGATGGAGTGGTCATTTTAGCAAATAGTTTTGGGACAACTGATTATTTACATGTAAATGAATGGATTTGGAGCCATACCTCATACCATATATAAATTTAACTCAAAATGGATCAAAGTCCTACATGTAAGAATCAAAACTATAAAACTCATAGGAGAAAACAGGTATAAAACTTCCATGACCTTGGGTTAGGCAATGGATTCTTAGATATGACTTCAAAAGCAGAAGCAAACACAGTGAAAAAATAAATAAAAATCTGTGCCTCAAATGAAACTATCAGTAAGGTCACAAGACAACCCACAGATGGAATATCTACAATGAATATGATAAGGGTCTATTATCTACAATATATAAAGAACTATCAACAACAGAAAGACAAACAACCCAATTTAAAAATGGACAAAGATTTAAACAAACATTTCTCCAAAGAAGACATAGAAGTGGCCAATAAACACATGAAAAGATGCCCAACATCCTCAGTCATTAGGGATATACAAATCAAAACCACAACGAGGCAGTGCACCCAGCAGTTCTACAGATCCGTCTCTTGCTTCAACAGTGTTTGGATGGAACAGACCCAGGGACACTCTTTCTATTAGCCTCTGACCACCCTCTAGCCTTTTTTCCAGTCGCAACATTTGGAGCTATCTTCTCAGCCAGGCTCTGCCTCCAGGACCAGCTAACACCTTATTTTGAGCTTAGCTCCTTATTACCAATCAACCATGAGCATCCAGATTCATCAGAATTATTCCCTCAAGGTGGAGGAAGCCATCAACTGCCTGGTCAACATGCATCTGCAGGCCTCCTACACTTACCTCTCTCTGGGCTTCTGTTTCAACCAAAATGCTGTGGCTCTGAAGAACATGGGCCACTTTTTCGAGAAGGCAGATGAGAAGCCCAAGGGTAATGAGTGTCTCTTGAAAATGAAAAACCACTGCAGTGGCCACACCCTTTTGCAAGATGTGCAGAAGCCATCCTAAGATGAGTGGAGTAAAACCCTGGATGCCATGGAAGCCACCTGGTTCTGGAGAAGAACCTGAACCAGGGCCTTTTGGATCTGCATGCCCAGGGTTTCTGCACATATAGACCCCCACCTCTATGACTTCCTGGAGAACTTCTTCCTGGATGAGGAGGTGAAGGCAGGCACTAGTCAGCTTTTTAACCACCCAGGTGCCCTCTCCTAAGCTGTGGACCAAATGGAAACAATAAAGCTTTTCACAGCAAACAAACAAACAAACAAAAACCCACAATGAGGTACACTTATCACCAGAAAACTGTGGCTATAATAAAAGACAGACAACAAGTGTTGGTTAGGATCTGGAGAAACTGGAGAACATTGCTGGTATGAATGAAAATGGTGCAGCCACTTTGAGAAAATTTGGCAGTTCCTTCCAAGTTTCATACAGTTTTGTTTGAAAATGAATAGAGAGGAGGAGCCAGATGGGAGAGGAGTAGGAGACAAAAATTTCATCTGGTCCCAGGAATTCAGCTAGTTATCAAACTATTCTGAACACCTAAAAACTCAACCAGAAATCAAAGAAAAGAATAGCAGCAACTGTATGAACAGAAAAGTGACCACTTTCTGGAAGATAGGACATACAGAGAAGTGAATCTGAGGTGATATTTGAAAAAATGGACCATGGGGGGAGGGGGCCTCTATCAGCCAGCTACTGGCAAGTGAGAGAGCAGTGGAGCACAGAATCAGAACTTCTAGAAGACTGCTCCCCGGAGGGATGTTGCTGTGGTGGCTAAATGGGGATAAGCAGGAGATGGAAGCCTCACTGGGACAGTGTGGTCTCAGGACCCCTGTGGGTCACAGACAGACTGGGGGTACTTGAGTGTGGTAGAGCTCTCAAGTACAGGAGTGAGGAAGCTGGCTACAAAGACAGAGCCGAGGAGTGGGCTCTGAGCTCAGGATTGCTATAAACTATGATCTGCAGCACTGTTGGGTCTCTACTCTTCAAGAAGGGGCCCAGCAAGGGGCAGATCTGGGGTGACTCCCCTTCCTTCCCCAGGAGTAGTAGCATGAGAGTGCACCAGAGGAATCTGCTAGGTTTGGAGACTCCAAACATGGTCATGTGCCAGAGATAGAAATGCTCAGCCACAGGCTGGGTGAGCAGAGTGAGGCCGGAGACTAGGGAGAGAGGAAGGACTGACTGTTTTTCTCTGATGGCCTACTGAGGAGTGGGGCCCTGAGTTCTCGGCTCCTCTGGGATCAGAGACTGGGAGGCCACCATTTTCAGTCTCATGCTCCAAAGCTGTACAGGAAGCTTTTAGGGAACAAAAGCTACTAAGAGCAAAACTGAGCAGATTAGTTAGCCTGGCCCGTGACAAGAGCAGGGTAGTTCCACCTCAGGCAAAGACATTTGAGAATCATGACAACAGGCCACTCCCCCAGAAGATCAGCAAGAACATCCAGCCAAGACCAAGTCTACCAAACAATATGAACTGCAAAACTCTAGTGCTAGGGGAATATGGCACAAAGAATTCATGGCTTTTTTCCCCCACAATTCTTTAGTCTTTCAAAGTTAATTTTAAATTTTAAACTTTTTTAATTTTTAATTTAAATTTTTAATTTTTAAATTTCAAAGAAAATTTTAAAATTTTCTTTATTTTTCTTTTTCTATTTTTTGACTTTATCTTCTTTCCTATTTTAACCACCATCTTCTCCATTCCCTGTTTAAAATCGTTAATTTTCATTTTTACAATCATATTCCATTCCTTCATTGTATTTAACCTTATTTTTTGTAGATATAGAAGATTTTCTTTCTTTAAAATTTTGGGATACAATTTCCTCTAACAGACCAAAATATACCCTAAATCTATTATATGGCTTTGTTCTAGTTTCCCGCCCGATCATTCTCTCCTTTTTTTTCTTTTAATTTTTCCTTTCTTTTTTCAACCAACTTCTTATCAATTCCTTTTTAAAAATACTTTTTAAATTTTCATCTCTACAGTCATATTCCATCCCTTCATTGTATTTACCCATATATATATATATATACATATACACACATATAGATGTGTGTATATGTATATACATATACGTATACATACACACACATACACACACACATACATAAGTTTTTCTTTCTTTAGATTTTGGGAGGAAGTTTCTTCTAACAGACAATAATATATCCAAATTCTACTCTGTGGCTCTGTTCTATTTACCAGCTGGATCATATTCTCTTTTTTTTTTTCCTTTTGTCTTCCCCCAGTTTCAGTTCTCTTCTGATTTGCTTGAATTGAATGAAAGAAAAATTTCAGAAATTCATGTAAACACCTGAAAATAAAAATATAACTGTTCAAAATCTCTGGAATTCAGTAAAGGCAGTCCTAAGAGGAAAGTATATACCAATACAAGTCTTTCTCAAGAAACAAAAGAGGATTCAAATACACAACCTAATCCTACACCTAAAGGAGGTAGAGAAAGGACAGCAAATAAAGCCTAAACCCAGCAGGAGAAGAGAAATAATAAAGATCAAAGCAGAAATCAATGAAATAGGAACCAAAAGAACAAATCAATGAAACTAGAAGCTGGTTCCTTGAAAGACTTACTAAAATTGACAAACCCCTGGCCAGACTTATCAAAAACAAAAGATTAATAAATTAATAAAATAATGAATGAAATTAATAGAATCATGAATTAATAAAATCAATAAGATCATGAATGAAAAGGAGAGATCATGACCAACACCACGGGAATACAAAAAATTATGAGAACATATTATGAGCAAATATATGCCAGCAAATTAGAAAATCTGGACGAAATGGATGCATTCCTAGAGATGTATAAACTAACAAAACTGAACCAGAAAGAAATAGAAAACCTGAACAGATGCATAACCCATAAGGAAATTGAAGTAGTCATCAAAACCTACCTACAAATGAGAACCCAGGGCCAGATGCCTTCCCAGGTGAATGCTACCAAACATTTAAAGAAGAATTAACACCTATTCTCCTAAAACAGTTCCAAAAAATAGAAATGGAAGGAAAACTTCCAAACTCATTCTATGAGGCCAGCATTACCTTGATCCCAAAACCACACAAAAACCCCATCAAAAAGGAGAATTACAGACCAACATCCCTGATGAACATGGACACAAAAATTCTCACCAAAATACTAGCCAATAGGATCCAACAGTACATTAAAAGGATTATTCACAACCACCATGTGGGATTTATTACTGGGCTGCAAGTTTGGATCAATATCCACAAAACAATGTGATACAATACATTAATAAAAGAAAGAATGAGAAACATATGATACTCTCAATAGATGCTGAAAAAGCATCTGAAAAAGTACAGCATCCTTTCTGGATCAAAACTCTTCACAGTGTATGGATAGAGGGTACATAGCTCAATATCATCAAAGCCATCTGTGGAAAAACCCACAGTGAATATCATTCTCAATGGGGAAAATCTGAGAGCTTTTCCCCTAATATCAGGAACATGGCAGGTATGTCCACAATCACCACTGCTAATCAACATAGTACTAGAAGTCCTAGTCTCAGCAATCGGACAACAAAAAGAAATAAAAGGAACCCTAATTGACAAAGAAGTGAAACTCTCACTCTCTGCAGATGATATGATACTTTATCTGGTAAACTCAAAAGATTCCACTCCAAAAATGCTAGAACTTATAGAGGAATTCAGTAAAGTGTCAGGATATAAAACCAATGCACAGAAATCAGTTGTACTTCTATACACCAACAACAAGGCAGAAGAAAGAGAAATTAAGGAGTCAATACCATTTACAATTGCACCCAAAACCATAAGATACCTAGGAATAAATCTAACAAAAGAGGCAAAGAATCTATACTCAGAAAACTATAGTATACTCATGAAAGAAATTGAGGAAGACACAAAGAAATGGAAAAACATTCCATGCACATGGATTGGAAGAAGAAATATTGTGGAAAATGTCTACGCCACCTAGAGTAATCTATACATTTAATGCAATCCCTACCAAAATACCATCAAATTTTTCCACAGATATGGAACAAATAATCCTAAAACCAGTATGGAACCAGAAAAAAACCAAATAGCCAGAGGAATGTTGAAAAAGAAAACCGAAGATGGTAGCATCACAATTCCAGACTTCAAGCTCTATTAAAAAGCTGTAATCATCAAGGCAGTATCAATTTATCAATTTATCAAACTCAACACCTAAAGAACAAATAATCCAATCAAGAAATGGATAGAAGACATGAACAGACATTTCTGCAAAGAAAATATCCAAATGGCCAGCAGACACATGAAAAAGTGCTGAACATCACTCGGCATCAGGGAAATTCAAGTCCAAACCACAGTGAGATACTACCTCACACCAATCAGAATGGCTAAAATTAACAAGTCAGAAAACAGCAGGTATTGGCAAGGATGCAAAGAAAGGGTAACCTTCCCACACTGTTGGTAGGAATGCAAGCTGGTGCAGCCACTCTGGAAAACAGTGTGGAGGTTCCTCAAATAGTTGAAAACAGAGCTACCCTACAACCCAGCAATCAGACTACTGGGTATTTACCCCAAAGATACAAATGTAATGATCTGAAGGCACATGTGCATCCCAATGTTTATGGCAGCAATGCCCACATAGCCAAACTATGGAAAGAGCCTAGATGTCCATCGACAGATGAATGGATAAAGAAGATATGATACACACACACACACACACACACACACACACACAAACACAAAATGGAATATTATGCAGCTATGAAAAAATGAAATCTTGCCTTTTGCAATGACATGGGTGGAACTAGACAGTATTATGCTAAGCAAAATAAGTCAATGAGAGAAAGACAATTATCACATGATCTCACTGATATGGAATTTGAGAAACAAGACAGAGGATCATAGGGAAAGGGAGGGAAACAGAAACAAGACAAAACCAGAAAGGGAGACAAACCCTAAGAGACTCTTAATCTAAGGAAATGAACTGAGGGTTGCTGGACTGGAGGGGGCTGAGAGGGATGGGGTGGTTGGCGATAGACACTGGGGAAGGTATGTGCTATGTGAGCACTGTAAATTGTGTAAGACTGATGAATCAGACCTGTATTCCTAAAACAAATAATACATTATATGTTAATTTAAAAAATCGAAAATGAATAAATAGAAAAGAGAATCAGAATGAAAAACACCAATGAATTTTTTAGAGCAAACCTATAAATAGGGAACTTCCAATCTAATGATGAACATGAGAAATCCAAAACTATCCATATATCTCACATAAGATTTAACTATGATGAAAACAAATAAGAGCATTTTGACCTGCTCATATTAGTATACTCTTCATGTCTTCAATCCTATAATCCCACTTAGATAAGCTATGCTAAGGCTATGAAACTGGTGATTTTACAAAAGTATCCCCACCACTACTACCACTAAGGCCAAAAGGGATTTTTGAAGGAGGCCAGAAAAAAAGAAAGCCACAGAAACAACAGCTGCTCTGAACAACTGGGGGGAGAGAGCTGAATTCCTCCTGAGGATGATCCTAAGAACTAGCAAATTTTCAAATCCCTGTGGGAGAAGAGACACAAGTAACTTATCTCCAAGTTCCTCTTTATTTCATCCCACAGTCCCTGAAAACTGACATGTGCACCACTGTTTAGTACTAATAGTACTAATAGGCTCTGAGATGCCGGAATTCACTCCCAAGGAAAAAGAGCCTTTGAATTACAAACTCTTTGTATATATGCTTTCTTCGAGAAACAAACAGAAATTTAGTTGATTACAGACAAATTCGTTTTCTAAATTCTGTGATCCATAAGACTTGGATATGTCTTGGAAGCAATACGGAATTGTGAATCAAGCACAGGCTTTGGAATCCAGAAAATCTGTTCTATCACTTTCTAGCTGTGTGATTTCAGACTTGTAATAACAATGTTTACATATCACTGTTATTCTAACCACTTTAATAGGTGAACTCATTTAACTTTCATAATAACTCTACATATAGTTATTATTATTGATTCCACTTAAAGGATGAGGAGCTGAAGTTTAAAGAGATAAAGTAGCTTGATCAAACCCCACAACTAGTAAGTGACAAAACTAGGATTTGAATGCAGTCACCTTAGTTTCAGAAACAACACTCTTATCTCATCATATTGACTTCCTATGTCCTGTCACTGATATTTTTTCTTCATTGCTCTTTATTTAACTATAAAATATAATTAATTCATAGCAACATTACAAAGATTAAATGATATATATATATGAAGCACAGTTCCGAGAAATATAGTAGGTACATGATAAATACATTCTGCTCTGATGGTTATTAACATAAATTATGTTGTAGGGCCTAAAACAGCCCCATTACCTCTCCCAGAACTCAGTATTTCCAGACAGATAGATTATATAGATAGATAGATCTGTTAATTATCTGGAAAATATACAATTTCAAGAAACTTTGGAGAACAATGTAGAGAATTCTAATATCAATTGCTCTGTAGTTTATGTATATGACTTAACATTAACAAATATTATAACAACCTATGTTTCAACTTTTCTGAGTTATAACTCACAGAATATGAATAATACAAGAATATTTAAGGGTCATTTAATTCAAATTGCAAGCCATAGTAGAAATAGATTCTATAGCATCTCTGACCTCGGATTTCAAATTCCATTTTCATACTTCCATCTTCTTCATTATGTTACTTATCTCATTGTCACATACTCTTAATTTTTCAGAAAGTAATATCCTCTATTGAAATAAAATGAGCTTACCTCCATCTAAAAAATTTTAAAAATGATTAAACTGAGTCATCCCCTCCACAAAATTGTTCCACTTTGAAATATAGATGTTAGGGGAGTTTTAAAGTCAAGTCACATTTAAACTCTCCTTGATGCGTTGATCCCCACCTTTGTTCACTCCTCTGCATTATTTGTATATAAATCTTTTTTTTTCTTCATTAAATGATTAGACCACTTGAAAGGAGGGAGGTTATCTTTTTATTTACCTTTTAATTTACCAGTTGGACACTGTTATAGTGTCCAACACCATGCCTAGTATAAAGAAAATGTTTACTAAAACTGAGGGTTGATGGGGGGAGGGGGGTTGGGAGGGGGGGGTGGGGTTATGGACATTGGGGAGGGTATGTGCTATGGTGAGTGCTGTGAAGTGTGTAAACCTGGCGATTCACAGACCTGTACCCCTGGGGATAAAAATATATTATATGTTTATAAAAAATAAAATTAAAAAAAAAAGAAAATGTTTACTAAATATATACGCAAAAGAAAGAGGGAGGAACTAGAACAGGAGGAAAGAAGAGAAAGAAACAGAGAAGGCAAGGAAGAAAACAGAAAGGCAACCAAAAACTAACCAAAAAACTAAAAGTTATAATGAAGAGAATTCTGCCTTAATGAAATACATATTTATCTTTGTGAAAACCATTCCAGTATATATCAACTATAGCAAAGATTACTCCACAATCTTTTTCATAACATATTCTTAATTATCTTATTTTCTAGTAGTTTTTCCAGTAAAGAAAACATAAGATGGTATTTATTCCACTTCCCTCAGAATTAACTAGCCTGAAAACTGGGTGACATTTTGAACTAGGAGGAGTTGTCAATTTTTCTGAAAAATCAGAAAGTGTTAGGTTTAGTTTTCCCATTTAAATACAAGTACTACAATGTAATTATACTCAATGTGTGACATTTTCAAAACCAAGGTTTAAAGAGGGCGCACTGTATGAGTCCAAGCTTTGCCAGCTGCCAAGTAACCATTCAATGTCTGGCAGCTGTGAATGGTGAACAATGCAACTAATGTAGCTGTCAGAAAGCCAAGTATTTTGTTTATGACCTCAATAGTGAATCATGAATACTGGCTAATTTCTGGCCACCATGTGCAAAAGGGCATCCTCTTACTTTCTGTCAAGTCAGTAACGTTTAAATGGGGCCATATTAGTCTGAGTTCAATAAATCTAGAATAAAGGGTA
The DNA here is from genome assembly GCF_002288905.1 of Enhydra lutris kenyoni. NCBI lineage: Eukaryota > Metazoa > Chordata > Mammalia > Carnivora > Mustelidae > Enhydra > Enhydra lutris. Next base: position 14,832,317 of record NW_019154121.1, on the reverse strand, counting down.
TAAAATCTAATGATCTTAAAAGTGGAAAGCCCAGAAAAAATCCAATGTATGTATATAAAAAAAGTTATTTGCCCTAACTTTGATTTCCTTTTATCTGTTGCTTAAAAACGCAGAAAACTGTAGGGCTTGTATACTTGAAAATAATTTAAAAACAAATGAAAACGGTAGGTTAAAAAGCACTAGGCCATCTAAAATTTTTTACAAACCAGCGAGCATGGCAATAGTCAATTTCAGATAAAAAGAGGGAAGCTTTGGAAGCTAAAGCAACACACAGCAGGTGAGTGACAGCAAAAGATAACACTGAGGTCTGTGCCACCCACAGCAGATGTCAGACTATGACCCTGTCAAAACACATTGAAATGTGTGACCATCTCTGGCTTAGCACTAAAGATGTTTAAACTAATTGTTAAATTCTCACAAAGCTGAGAAAATATAACTGAGCTTTCAGTCATTATTTTATTAATTCAACAGACATTTATTAAGCAGTGACTCGCAGACTAAGATCCAAGCATTCAAGACTAGAGTAAGACAAGTTCCCTATTCTCACAGTCTAGTGTGAAACATATACATAAACATAAATGGGGAAAGTGTTAATAAAGAACAAAGAATTAGATCATTCATGAAAGGCTCCACAGAAGAGGTAACATTTAAGCTGAGTACAAAACACTGAGACTAGCACACCAGGCAAATGGAAGGGCATGGATACGGGCACAGAACATAAAAGACCTGGCTTTGGAGAAAAACTGAATTTGAAAGTAATCAGAGTCCAGAGTTTGTGTTGGTGGTATATGGGAAATACAACTGGAGAAGTAGATTAGTATCAGATTGTGAAAGGAGAAAGTGAAAACCTACAGAGGAAAGCAAGATGGTGGCATGAATCTCTTATTTGGAGGAAAAGATGCCTCAGGTAGACATGTGGAAGACAGACTGCAGTGGGAAGGAGCTGGGGGCAAGAAGACAAATGTGGTAAGCCACTGTAATAATACACTAGCAAAAGAACACAGAGGCCTGAAATAAGACAGAAGAAAGGTAGAATAAGGTAGAAGTAACAGAATCTGATGAGTTATAGAATACAGACAGGAGAGAAGAACCACATAAAGCTCCAAGCTTCTAACTTGTACACTGGGATACTAATGGATAGTTACAGACTTACAGAGGAGAAAAAAATGGAAATGCAACTTGAATGGTTTTATGAAAGGGAAAGCTCTGGAGACCCTAACCTACTCTGAGTTAAAGAAAAGGGTAGGATCTAGTGAAGATAACCTGAAAGATAGAAAAACAAGTTTGAGCTCAGAAGAGAGATCAGTATTAGAGATAAATATGTATGCACTTAAAATAGGAAATAATTATATGACTCAGGGAGAATGCACAGAAGTGAATGATAAGATCAAAGATGTAGGACCTGTAAACACTACCACTGAATGGATTTTAAGAAGTGTAGCCATCAAAGAAACCAAAAAGAAATAAACTATTCCAGACTGTCCAACTATTCCCATCATTCTATTACTACTGATCACCTACTATGGATCAATCATGTGCCAAGGAGTAGAGATATAAAAATGAACATTATAGGGGTACCTGGGTGGCTCAGTCATTAAGCATCTGCCTTCAGCTCAGGTCACGATCCCAGGGTCCTGAGATTAAGCCCCACATCAAGCCCCACATCAGACTCCCTGCTTGGCGGGAAGTCTACTTCTTCCTCTCCCACTCCCCCTGCTTGTGTTCCCTCTCTCACCATCTCTCTGTCAAATAAATAAATAAATAAAATCTTTTTAAAAATAAAATAAAATAAATGAACATGATAGAGTTTCTACACAAGGACTGCTGACGAGGTTCATGAACAAATAGATTCTTGCAAAACTGTTGTACAAGTACTATAATACAAACATTCACAGGCTGTGAGGAGAGCACAGGATGGCACCTATTTAAAGGAGAAAAAAGCCATGAGAGACTCTGGACTCTGGGAAACAAACTGAGGGTTACAGAAGGGAGAGGGTTGGGAGGATGGGGTAATCAGTTGATGAGTATTAAGGAGAGCAAGTGTTGTGATGAGCACTGGGTGTTATATACAACTAACGAATCGTTGAATACTACATCAAAAACTAATGCTGTACAATATGTTGGCTAACTGAACACAATAAAAAAATTTAGGAATAAATAAATGAATGAATGAGAACCAAGAAAGTTTATATCGATGAAAGGAAGAGATAAGAGATTCACAAGAAATAGCACTAGTACTGGCAAATGTCATTTCATGTAGACATTATTAAATTTTGAATCTTGGCATTTAGACTCTGTATCAAGTTGCTCTTTTCAATAAAACATGCTAACTCGTAACCCTCAAAATATTTTCAGGGGTCACTTTATATACTTTATACATTGATACATTCTGAGAGTATCATACAGCAATTAAGGTATATCTAAGAGGCTTTGAAAAGGAAAACAATTATTATTATATTATATAGGTTCTACACCCAAATTAACCATATTGAGACTGTAAAGAAATCCTCCAACAATCAGAGGATTCTAGAAAATCCTTTGAAATTCCTGAGAAATTATGTATTTTCTCCTAGAAGGAAAAGAGTATCAAAGAAGGAAAAGAATAACTAATATAATGGGTTGTTTTTCTAAATTGCTGAATGTCATTTCATTTAATCAGTCACTGAGAATTCTGTATGCCAGCAAGATAGGGTAGCATGGTTTGACCCTCCCAAGCATCATGAAACTTGTGCTCAGTCCAGGTCTGCCACATGCACTCTGGAATTTAATTTTTCCCTTTGTAAAGTGAGTGATTTGAATAGAATACCCTAACATTCTGTGGCTCAATGAGTGTAACTCATACAAAGAAGAGACACAGTCTCTAAGGAATAAGTAACTAATACACAATAATGTACGGCATGGTCAAGAAGTCCATATGCATAAGATTTTCCCCTCTGTGAATTATTTTTTAATAACAATTCTACCTAATAACAGTTAGAGACCAAAAACAACTAAAGAACATGCATGAAATTAAAGTTTACATGGAGAATGGAGGACAGCATACAGATCACTTCTACTCAGCACACATGTATGTTTTGTGTGCATTTAAGAATAATTAATATGCACTGAATTCTGAACATCTGCCAAATACTAAGCATTTCACACAAACAATGTTACTACTCCATAGCAACTCAATGAAGTAAAGTGTTATTGTTTTCATTTTACAGAGAAGGAAACTGAGACAAAGAAGTTAAATATTTTGTTCAAGATTACAGGACTTACCACTGACAGTAATGGGTTTAAATACAATTTATCTCAATCCACAGTCCATGCCCTTCACCATCCCATGAAACTAAATCTATAAATTAGGGTAACTACAAGGAGGAGTTAAAGGAAAAGACTGAGTCCAGAATTGTACCAATAGATTGAAAATTAAGTGCAGTGAATCAGAGAAAGCCTCATGAAGGAGACAGATCTGAAGATGTGATTTAAAGAAGTTCTACTACAATATTGATCTAAGTGATCCAAATGTGTTTCATTTTCATGAAAAAAAACACTTAAATTGAATATATTCATTTAAAGTCAACAGTTATCATCTAATCACCACAGTAAATTGTACTTCATGGATCATAAGCAGTACTAACTTTCCACACAATTTATTCTTCAATCATAGGGTTGCACAATGCATATAAAGAGGGTAGACTGATGAGGGTCAAACCTCAGGTTCTGAATGGAAAACTTATTCATGAGACCATTAGACAGTTATATCCAAATATCTGTAACAGGGCATGAAAAACCAGACTGAAGTGTAATAAATCCTCTCTGACAGAGACAGCAGGAGAAAAAAGAAGGAAAAAAATTAAGGTGTCTGTAGAGTTGAGATAAACATCACTGAGAAAAGAGTCAAGCTGCATGAGAGAATCAAAGAGTCAGCATTCTAGGGAAGTGGAATAAATTCTCAAAGGAATTCTTAAAACTCAAAACAAATTAGAATACTGAAAGCACACTCAACAGCATTAGACAACCTATCAAAACTGAATTCTTTTAAGTCTAAGCAGCTGCTGTGATGTGTCATCATGTCGCTAAGACAGAAAACCCAATTACAACTTTAATGGCTACACCATAAAGGCACTATGACTGGTGAGGGCCAGCAAAAAAACGCTGAGATTCAGAAAAACTATGGTAGAGAGTCTCTATTCCTCTGGCATTCAGTAGTAACACTAATCAGCATGAATCTTATTCATTCATTATTCAACAAATATTTATAGAGGCCCTGTTCTCAGCAGCAGAGACATATTAAGATGAATAATAATGTTCTTGTAGAGTTTTATATTCTTGTCCAATAAAAAATTTTTAATGAAATATATAGCATATCACATGACGCTAATTGCTTTGAAGAAAAATAAAGCAAGGAAGAGAAAATGAGGAACATGGGAGACTAGCAGAGGGGAAATAGCTTTAAACAGGATTGAGAGTGAAGGTCTCACTGGGCAGTTAACATTTCAGCAGAAACCTAAAAGAGATAAGGGGACAACCCACACAGATATCAGGGTAAGAACAGAACAGCCAATGCAAAGGCTCTGAGGCAAGACTGTTCTTAGCATCTTATAGGAAAACACAACAGATTAATATGTTTCGAGCAAAGGGAGAGGAGAATATCATGGGAAATGAGGTCAAAAGGTAGTGTAGGTGGAAAGGCCAACTCATGTATGATCTTGTAGGCCATTATATGAACTCATGGCTTTTACTATAAGTAAATTGTAAAACCTCTACAAAATTTAAGCAGAGAAATAACATAACCTCATCTACACATTCAAAGGTGGTAGAAGCAAGAGTAGGAGAGGACCAGTTAGGAGGCTGTTCTTATAAGTATATTCCTGGACACACCAGGATTGCTATCCATTCTTAAAGATGAATGGTTAAAGCTCAGTCTCCAAAGTCAAACCTGTGGGTTCAAACTCTGATCTGAGAGATAAAGGTGGGACACTGATAGCAACTGATCCATGTCCCTAAGAGGAAAAAAGACTGATAGTATATATCACAAAATGTTAACAGTGATTATTTCTGAATCATAAAATTATTTGTGCTTGTTATTTTCTCCTTTGTGAACTGCTCATCTTTAAGATTCTGCAACAAATGTGTTATTACTTATATAATAAGATACCTGATATATAATATTATGTCAAATACAGAAATCTTTAACAGCATGTTATCTCTTTCCTTACTGAGTTCTCATAACAACTTGGTGAAGAGTAGGGATTATTATCTCCATTTGAGAAAGAAAACTGAGTCTCTGAGAAATTGGATGGATTCCTCAAAGTTGTACCATTAATTATTGGTCAAGAGGCCTTGAACTGCAGATTTCCTATTTCCATGACTTTTTCTTATCTATAGACTTACCATCTTGACTCCAGATGTTACCTAAGCCAAACTCTTTATCTTACAAATGAGAAAACTAGGATATAAAGTAATTAGCCCAAGATCGCACAGCCAGTGTAAGAGAAGAGTCCAGGCCTTCAGAGTCCTGGTTAACATGAATCTGATTTATCCAAAACGCAAAGTTTAAGCACATGGAATCTGTACCTACACTATTTGACCACACTACACAGCCACTTTAGCTGTGTGACCTACTCCTAAAATGGGGGATGTGAAAACATTTAAATCAAGGTAGTTGTGAGTTCTAAATAATTAAAATCCAGAAAGTATGGTTAGGAGTAAATATAATATAAATGTTTGTTATTATTATCAGTATAATGTTGCATTGAAGAAAGAGAAAATAAATGGTGAGAGGAAAGAAACTGCATAGGAGTAAGGAATTAGATGCATCCTGGAAGGTAAGGGTTTTAAAAATTTTTAGTATGATCCTGCTTGTATGCCAAAGAATCCTGAAAGTGCTTTCTACAGTTCTGAGTAAGGTAATCAAGAATAATGCCAGTGGGAGACAGAATGTTATTTGTGGAGAAAAATACAGGTTGCTGGGTTTGAACTCTGGTTCTGCCACTGTGACCTGAACTTCAGCAAATTCTTAAACTGTTTCAAAGTTTTCTCATTTACAAAAACAGGAACAACAAAAGTACCTAAAAATTCTTAGAGAAGTGCCTACTACATAGGAAGTAATCAGTAAGTGTTTTTTATGTTATTACCAGATATATAGAGCTGCTTGATTAAATCCATTTTAAATTGGAAGAAGAGAACTGTGATGGAACATAACAGGATTCTATCTTGGAACCAAAAGGTATAATTCAATGCGAGGTAGGGATATTTATGTGGATGGGCTTGGGTATGGTATGTTACAGTGTTAGCACTTAATATTCTCAGCAACACTGATATGTGTACATGCAGAAACTACTACTACTGTATTGACTGACACATTAGAAAAAAATAAGAAATTGGCAAGTCAGCGAAAGTAAAGGGGAGGAAACCATATCTGAAAAGGAATGAGGTAGAAAAGCCATTTTTCTCCCATTAGGAGAATCAGTGACTCATTTTTTATGTTAAAGATACACTGCATTTCACCTTCTTCAAAGTGAAAGCCCTGCCTTTAGCAAAATAAGCCAGATGCAATCTGTAAGAAATGGAGTATTAGTAAATATAAATCAAATACAAATCAGGGCCACCAGCAGCAGCAGCCCATGAGTCATTTCTGAATAAACTGGGAAAAGGTGCCCCTTCCTCAAAAAAAACAAAAAAATTTACCTCCATCTGTTGAGAAATTGTCGTAATAAAGTGATTTTCTTTTAACTAGATACTTTACTGCCATCTGCCAGAAAACTGCAATGAATGTATAAATTTTAAATTGTGTAATGTGCATGCTGTCCCCTAGGATGGTATAGTACAAACATGTACAAATGTGCTACAATGGCTCTGTTTAATATGTGTTTAATGAATGAAGTATTTGTCATAGAAATGCACTGTGCTAAATGCTGAAAATATACCTGGTTAGAAAATACAGTCTCAGCCTTCACTAAGCTCCCAAATAAGCAGACAGTTACACTACGGCAGAGTAAGTGCTGTGTTTGAAAGTGATACAGGGTGTTAATGAAAACACAGGGGAGGGATTCCTAACCCTGTCTGAAGGAGTCTGTGTTAACAGATTTGCCCATACATTAATGGCAGTGATTATAAAAACTAAAACAGCAAGCCCCAATCATGCTGAGCAGGTTGGTGTTCATCCTAGTCACTCTCTGCTTCAGCTGAGAGATGCTTTCAACTGAGAAACAAACCAGGTTTGCTTCCAGACGCAAACTCTCCTTACAGTGAGTGGAACCATTAGACAGGCAGAGACAACCCCACTGGAAAGAGAAGGGAAAGAAGGAAAGCAGAAGGGAATAAAAGAAAGAGAGTTGATAAAAATACCCTTCAAAGCACAAAACAAAAAAGTAAAAGTCAAAAATTAGTAAAAGGGGGATGAACAATACAAAAGAAGAAAAAGGAGTGACATGAGCAGTATGCTAAAGGGCACAGTATTCTGACTGTGCAGAAAATTAAAGAAAAAAAGGAGGAGAAATAAATACAGAAAGCATAAAATGACAAAGGGAAGAGAAAGCTGGGAAATGAAGAGAGAAAAAGTGGCATTTGGGTGGACTCCAAGATGTTTCCAACAGTAGTCTAGAGGCTGTTGTAACCCAGAACAGACAGCGAAAGTAGGAACAATGCAGGAAAGAGGAATGGAAGAAAAATAATGATGGATCAACTTTAGATGGATAGATATCACAAACTTGCAGAAATACAGTGCTGTATGCCCTATAATTAATTATGTATTGTAATTTAACTAATTTAGGAAGTGTGGAATTACATTTGTATTGTATACACTGAATTGTTCTCAAGAAATGTCCTGTTTTTCAAATTAGAATTCAAGAATCCTGATAAATTATTCAATAAAGAAACCCCATCAACCATCTCTTCCCTGAGTTGATATAAGGCAGGAAAGAACTCTCCCTGACTGAGATTTTCTGTACCGTTTTCCTCCTGGAAGTAAAACACAGATGAAGATAAATAAGAAATAACACTATCTGTGGCAATTTTCAAAAAAGAAATACCATCTCTTAGAAAATTTGAGAAATGTCACAAAACCTACTTTTTACTTCTAGTCATGCTTCAATTATCAAACGATGGCATGATAATTTCAAAATGACTTCTCATGTTACATTAAGAAAACTACTAAAACAGCAATTCTAAATTCTCAAATTGCATTTGACTTCATCATATTGAATTTACAAAAGACAAATCTGTTGAAATATCTGTTTGGCAGGGTTTTTTTTTTTTTTTAAATACAACAATATGGGGTGCCTATGTGGCTCAGTAGGTTAAGCCTCTGCCTTCGGCTCAGGTCATGATCTCAGGGTCCTGGGATCAAGCCGCACATCAGGCTCTCTGCTCAGCAGGGAGCCTGCTTCCCCCTCTCTCTCTGCCTGTCTGCCTACTTGTGATCTCTCTCTGTCAAATAAATAAATAAAATCTTTAAAAAAAATAAAAGCTACAACAATATACTGCTTTGTTACTACCAGTTTCTATTGTTTCACAATTGGTAATATATAGGTGCAGCAAATCATACCTAATTGTGATGGTCAATATCATTCAGTCACGTGTACACATCCACATTTTGAGCACAGGAAATTGATAATTATTCTGTCCTTAGATACATCTAAATAAGGATATAAGATGAATTTATTTTTCTATTGGTGTGAGTGAGAGGTGGTGTTGAGGAAAACAGTGATTTCAGCCTCATGGAAGGAATACCTAGGTAGGAATATGAGAATTCTGAAACAAAAGATTGCTCTGATTCTAGCCTAAAATAAGGCGAATATGGAATAGTAAACAGTTCCCTTATTCATACTGCAACACATTAGAAAAACCCTTCCACTTCTACACTAGTACCTGCAATGCCCTTTACAATTCTCCAAATTTTCCTGAATTTGAATATTTGTGGTTTAAACAAATATTTAAATATTTGTTATATTAAATATTAACCTCTCTGAGGTTAATAATACTTAGTACTTAACTCTCTTTAATGTACAGAAAGATAATGATGCCTGTTTATTTCAGCAAGATATGTAACAAAAATCCCAATATAAATCCCTGGTTTGAATAACGCATCACAAATCCAAATTCACATCATCTTCCCCATGGTATGACACCAATGGGCTTTCAGTAATTGAACTCAGGTCCAGTCTGAGCTCTGATTAGTCTAAACCCACTATGGTAATCATACTCCCTTTTCCAGGCCTGAGCAAATCAACCTATTTCATTTCCCTGGTGACATTTTGAAGTAGGTGTATAATGTAAGTTGGCCCAAGAAGACTGAGAAATTTTTGTTTAATAGCTGTCAGGAGGCACCCATTCTCTCCTATTGGATAGAACAAGGAAGCATGCAACCCACATTGCCCTTGGCAGGTAGCCCACCAGACTATGAGAAGGAACAGTCTCAGGTTGACAGAACACTGTGGATGACAAGGAAGTAAGACAAAAGGAACCTAGATTCCTGATGACATCTTTGATTCACTGAATAAAACAACCATGAAACCTGCCCTACTGGATGTCCAGTTAGGTGAGTCAGTACATTTCCTGTTATTTAAACCAGGGATTTATATAATATTTGGGATACAGTAGGTGCCAGTGTATACTTTTACATTGAATAATACCAAACATACCAAACATAATATTTGGGATACAGTAGGTGCCAGTGTATACTTTTACATTGAATAATAAATGAAGTAAATTTCTAATTTTACATTTCTTCACAAAAATTATTTTCTTCTCTTGAAAAAGTCTGTAAGAGACTTTCTTTCAACTCAGTCTTTGTGAAAAGAATAATTGGACTTATGTTTAAAAACACAAAGAAATAAAAATGGTATGTCCTTATGCAGTTTATATTTATCATGTATTCATTCATCCATTCATAAAGTATTTATTCATCATCTACTAGGTGTAAAACCCTGAAAAATGCAAAAAAAAATTTCCTTTTTTTATTTAAATTCAATTAGCCAACATATAGTACATCATTAGTTTCAGGTGTAGAGTTCAATAATTCATCAGTTGCATGTAACACCTAGTGCTCATTACATCATGTGCCCTCCTTAATGCCCACCACCCAGTTACCCCATCCTCCCACCTCCCTCCTATTCAGCAACTCTCAGTTTGTTTGCTATAGTAAAGAGTCTCTAAAGATTTGTCTCCCTTTCTGATTTCTTCCCATTCAGGTTTCCCTTCCCTCCCCTATGATCCTCTGTGCTATTTCATTCTTTGAATGAAACCAAATGATAATTGTCTTTCTCTGACTGACTTATTTCGCTCAGTTTAATACCATCCAGTTCCACCATGTCAATGTCAATGGTAAGATTTCATCCTTTTTGATGGCTAAGTAATATTCCATTATATATACACAACATCTTCTTTATCCATTCATCTGTCGATGGACATCTGGGCTCCCTCCATAGTTTGGTTATTGTGGACATTGCTGCTATAAACATTGCCCCTTTGGGTCACTACATTTGTATCTTTGGGGTAAATACCTAGTAGTGCAGTTGCTGGGTCATAGGGTACTTCTATTTTTTACAGCTTGAGGAAACTCCATACTGTTTTCCAAAGTGGCTGCACCAGCTTGGAATCCCACCAACAGTGTAAGAGGGTTCCCCTTTCTCCACATTCTCACCAACATGTGCTGTTTCCTGACTTGTTAATTCTAGCCATTCTAACTGCTGTGAGGTGGTATCTCACTGGAGCACAAAAATATTTGAAACAGTCCTGCCTAGGGGCACATGGGTGGTTAGGCGATTAGGCAACTGGCTCTTGATTTCAGCTCAAGTCATGATCTCTGGGTCCTGGGCCAGAGCTCCATGTCAGGCTCTGCACTCTGCAAGGGAGTATGCTTGAAGAGTCTCTCTTGCCCTCTCCTTTCCCTCTGCCCTTCCCCAACTTGTACTTTCTCTCTCAAATTAAATAAACCTTAAAAAAAAATAGTCTTGCCTACAACTGGAATATCTCGCCACGGCAGAAAGTAAGAAGGGCTCAAATAATGATAAGGATGTGTCTAAAGGACATAAAAGACCATTTAAAGGCACTCACAGTAGCAAATCTGGGACAAACTGAACAAAACAGTAAATAAGGTCAGTAACTGATTACATACCATAGACTAAAATAAGAAACCATAAATAATACATAAATAAACTGGAAGAAAAGTGACAGTTTTTTCATATAAGAAAAAGTCAACTAATGTAGAAATAATTGCGGAATGAGACACTCTCCATTTCAACCACTGTAGTAATACCTGTTTCAGGCAGGAATTATTAATGGATGCTAAAACTGGTAGGTTTGATCACAAACAGGGTATTTATATAGTCTCAAAGTATCTCCTCACAAAATACTGCTTAAAAAGAAAGGGGAAAATAGTAACCCTACAGAAACTTGACACCATTTTAACCAAGTGATCAATGTTAATATTATCAGTAATGGCATAAATAGATATCATGTGCCTCCTGATATGATGCACTGGAAAGGATATATCATTTTTGTTGTATTCCTGCCAAAAATGCATAACCTAAATTTAATCATGAGGAAGTATCAGATAAATCAAAATTGAAATAATTCTATAAAATAAATGGCCTGCCCTGTACTCTTCAAAAAAAAATGTCAAGGTCATGAAAAACAAAGAAATATATGCATTAAAGAAGAACAGAAAGACTTGAGAATTAAGTGTAACGTGTGATCCTGGGTTGGGTTCTACAGAAGACTTTTGCTCTTTCTATAAAAACATCAGTGGGATGATTAGCAAATTTTTAATAGGACCTGTGAGTAAGATATTAGTGTTAATTTCCTAATTAGTGTTAATTTTGATTTTGTACTGTGAATATATTTTAAAATGCCCTTGTTTTTAGGAAATAAACACTGAAAAATTTAGGAGTAAAGAACCATTATGTCTGCAATTACAACCAGAGAAAATAATATATATCTATATTTATATTTATATATATTTACATATATAAAATATATATTAATTATATTATATATAATATATAATGATTGCATAATAACATACTATATAATTATATATAATATCTGGTATATATTATATTACACAGATCTATAAAATATATTAATATATGTATATAATATATTATAAATTAAATTAAATATATTATATTAAATATATATATAGAATGTTGAGGTAAACAGGGTAAAATGTTAAGATGTGGGGGAGTATGGATATACAGGAAGTCCATATACTATTTTTGTGACTTTTCTGTAGGTTTACTTACTTATTTATTTTAGAGAGAGTGAGAGCTGGGGGGAAATGGAGGGCAGAGAGAAAGGGAGAGAGAGAATCTTAAACAGTCTCCATGCTCAGCATTGAGCCGATGTGGGGCTGCATCCAGCAACCCTGAGAATGTGACCTGAGCCGAAATCAAGAGTCAGACACTTAACTGACAGTCACGCAGGCACCCTTACGATTAAAATTATTTTAAAATAAAAAGGTTAAAATAATTATAAAAATAAAATACAAAATATAATATAGTGTTTTCCATAAAATAGATCATAGTTTACTAGATAAAACATACTGCATGTGATGCTCCCATCCAAAACTGTCACTTACCACCTTCATCAGACTTCGAGTCCTCACACAATCTGATCCCAGTCCAGGTTTCCAACCATAATTTCCTATTTCCTCTTTCTTGCTCACTATAGTCCAGTCAAACTAAGATTATACCTATCTTTTTCTCTCTTTTTTTGTTCATTCTCTGCCTAGAATTCCCTTAATTCCATTATCCGAATTCTAAATTATGCTCATAAAAAACCCTGCTTCACCAACTGGATATAATCCTTCCTTTAATTTCCTATAAACTTTTATATTTCTACTGTGCTATCAATCACTTCCTAATTTCTATTATGACTATGCGTTCATATTTATTTATCTCTTCAAGCAGCCTAGAAGATCTGAAAGGATAGCAACTAACTTTTATTTATGGAACTAGTACAGTGACTTAGACAATAATAGAGATTCTATGTTATTGATAATAATGAAAATAATAATAATAATGATGAGAACAATAATAAAAATAGCAGGTACTTCCTGAATGCTTACCACATGCCAGGCACTGTTAAGTGATTTACAAACTTGGGGAGACAAGATGGCGGGGAAGTAGGAGGAGGGGCCGTTTCAACCTGTACCCTAAAGTGAGCTGATTACCTACCAAAGAACTCTGATCACCCATGAAATCAGCCTGAGATTAGAATTATACACTTCTGGATCTCTACGGGGGCAGAAGACGTCAGTGGGCAGGTAAAGTGGAGTGGGAACATCGGACCGATATTGGAAGATAAACAAAAAGGAGAGGGAGCCACCAGAAGTGACCCATTGGAAATTGATACCCCAATACAAGAGTGCCCTGCAACTGGGGATCAGCATTAACTTGGAGTCTGGTTGAAAGCACTCAAAAAGAGCAAAGGATCATGGGGGGAAATTGTGGGGTGGTTAGGTACAGGTTAGGTACAGGGGCTTAAGTCCCCTGACCCATGACAGCCACTGCTGGTGCTGAGCCAGAGAGAGTGCTGTGAAGAAGCCAGGTCTTGGTCCCTGAGCCGCCAGCACTCCTGAGAGCGCCTGGGTGGCAGCACCTGTGAGGGTGAAGGAGCCTCGCCAGCCGGCAGAACCACAACCTTTGCGCTCTCCACATGCATGCCGCACTACCAGAGTCTGAGTCGCACCCCACACCCTCCCCTGAGAGAGGTGTGTGCAGGGGCCAGCCAGCGCTCTCTTGGACCCCAGAGATTCTGAGCACTCCCAGCCCGGGCCAGCAGGAAAATCTCAGTGTGCTATCACTGCTTGGGACCTCTTTGGCGGTCCGGAGCCGCCCAGACAGCCACGGCTATCTTGGTTTTGGGTACAAGCTGGAGTTCCTGTGACCCCAGACACCATGACTGGGAACGTGCTCTGCCAGCGGCTGAGGGGAAATTTATGTGCTCTGGAGCACCCAGAGGGGAACAGACTGAGGCTTCTCTCTGAGAGGGAGGTCTGGGTACAGTTTGCTTTCCTCTAAACCTCCAAAAACCATCAAAAGCTACCAAGGGGAGAGAAAACAAATGAACAAACAAACAAAAAAACCTCCAGAGAACAAAAGCCTGAAAAACCGGTTTCCTCAGAGCCCATCCCCTTGATGGGGGCAGGAGGACTTGACTCTAACAAGACTCCCTGAAAACCCAAGCAGCAGGCCCCTCCCACAGAAAACCAACCAAAAAAAAAAAAAAAAAAAAAAAAGACAAGAGGACAACCACTACTACTTCATAGATACAACTTTTATTTTCAATTAGTTCCCACTATTCTGGTTCATTTTTTTTATATACAACTTTTTAACCTATTTACCATCACGTGAGATGTCCAGTACATCAAATTCCATAATAACCTATTAACCTGAACTTTTTGATACATATACCTGTGTTTTTCTTTTGCTTTCCTATTTTTTAATTTTTTTTAATTTAATTTTATTTAAGTTGACTTTATTCTTTTTTTTAATATTCATATAGAGATAAGCTTCAAGGTAATCCCCTTTCCCCAATCAATGCTACCTCTATAGGTAAAACAGTTTTTAATCCCCCTTTATCTTAGGAAAGTTGAGTCCTTTAACAAAGATATCAAGATACATCCAGGAAGAATCAAAATAACCTTCCTCGCCCACACTGAGAATTTATAACCACTCTCCCATCTTTTTCTTCTGCCAGTGTTTCAGTGTACTTGTTTTTGTCCCGGTAGTATATAAATCTTATATCTTGGGGTTCTTTTTGACGAGGTTCTTTTTTGGTTTTTATTTATTTATTTATTTATTTATTTATTTATTTTTCTCTTGTCATTACTTTTGTTGGTCTTTTTGTTTGTCTGTTTTTGTTTGTATACTTCATAAATCTTACCTTGGGGCCCATTTGGGTTGGGCCTTCTCTTTTATCTTTCTTTTTTTTCCTGTCTCTCTCTCTCTCTCTTTTTTTTTTTTTTTCTTTTTCTTTTGCGTGGAGACTCTTGATTGCTCAGAGGTGCTCCAGGGTGCACCTTGCCTGCACCACGATCGATACATTCAGCTACACATCTGTTCAGCCATCTCTCACCAAAATTACGAGGAGGAGGAATGCCCAACAGAAGAAAAATTCAGAGACTGGGCCTTCTGCATCAGAGCTATTGGATATGGACATAGACAGTATGTCAGAAAGGGAATTCAGGCTAACAATTATCCAGTCAATAGCTAGGTTGGAGAAAGCCATGGATGACAAAATGGAATTGATTAGGGCAGAAGTGAAAGCCACCAGGGATGATGTTCACAATGTTCTCAACGAATTCCAATCTAATCTAAATTCTCTAAAAGCTAGGGTAACTGAGGCAGAAGATAGAATTAGTGATCTGGAGGACAAACAGATAGAGAAAAAAGATCAGGAGGAAGCCTGGAACAAACAGCTTAGAAGCCACGAAAACAGAATTAGGGAAATACGTGACACCATGAAACGTTCCAATGTCAGAATTATTGGAATCCCTGAGGGGGAGGAGAAAGAAAGAAGACTAGAAGATATAGTGGAACAAATTCTCCATGAAAATTTTCCCAATCTCACGAATGGAACCAGCGTTCGTGTACTAGAGGCAGAATGGTCTCCCCCCAAGATCATAGACTCTAGAAAGACCTCAAGACACCTGATTGTGAAAATGATGAATCATAATTGTAGACAAGAGCTCTTGAAAGCAGCTAGGGCAAAGAAATTCCTTACATACAGAGGAAAGCCCATCAGAATAATGTCAGACCTGTCCACAGAAACCTGGCAAGCCAGAAAGGGTTGGCAAGATATATTCAGGGCACTAAATGAGAAGAACATGCAGCCAAGAATACTTTATCCAGCAAGACTGATATTCAAAATGGATGGAGAGATAAAGAGTTTCCAAGACCGGCAAGGCTTAAAAGAGTATGTGACCACCAAGCCAACACTCAGGAAATATTAAGGGGGGGTTCTATAAAAGAGGAAAAATCCTAAGAATATCATTAAACAGAAATATATAGAGACAATCTATAGAAACAAAGACTTCACAGGTAACACGATGTCAATAAAAATGTATCTCTCAATAATCACTCTCAACGTGAATGGCCTAAATGCGCCCATAAAATGACACAGGGCTGCAGATTGGATAAAACGACAGGACCTATCCATATGTTGTCTACAAGAGACCCATTTCGAACCTAAGGATACACCCAGACTGAAAGTGAAGGGATGGAGAAGCATCTTTCATGCCAATGGGCCTCAAAGAAGGCTGGGGTAGCGATTCTCATATCAGATAAATTAGATTTGAAACTAAAGACTGTAGTCAGAAATACAGAAGGACACTACATAATTCTTAAAGGGACTATCCACTAAGAAGATCTAACAATTATAAATATTTATGCCCCCACTATGGGAGCAGACAATTACATAAGAAAACTGTTGATAAAGATAAAGAGTCATATTGATATGAGTATATTAATAGTAGGAGATCTTAACACACCACTCTCAGTAATGGACAGATCATCCAATCAGAAAATCAATAAAGAAAAAAGAGCATTGAATGATATATTGGACCAGATGGACCTCATAGATATATGCAGAACATTCCACCCTAAAACAACATAATACTCATTCTTCTTGAGTGCACATGGAACCTTCTCCAGAATAGCCCACATACTGGGTCACAAATCAGGGCTCACTCGATACCAAAAGACTGAGATTATTCCCTGCATATTCTCAGATCACAATGCTTTGAAACTGGAGCTCAACCACAAGTAGAAGTTCAGAAGGAATTAAAAAACCTGGAAGCTAAACACCACCTTGCTTAAGAATGCTTGGATCAACCAGGAAATCAAAGAAGATCTTAAACAATTAGTGGAAACCAATGAGAATGAAGATACTTCAGTCCAAAACCTATGGGATATAGCAAAGGCGGTCCTAAGGGGGAAATACATAGCTATCCAAGCCTCCTTCAAAAAAATTGAAAAATCCAGAATACACCAGCTGTCTCTGTACCTTAAAGAACTGGAGAATCAACAACAAATTAAGCCAACTCCACACACAAGAAGGGAAATAATCAAGATTAGAGCAGAGATCAATGAGATAGAAACTAGAGATATGGTAGACTGCATCAATGAAACTAGAAGCTGGTTTTTTGAAAGAATCAATAAGATTGATAAACCATTGTCCAAAAGAATCCAAAAGAAAAGAGAGAAGGCCCAAATTAATAAAATTATGAATGAAAAGGGAGAGATCACAACTAACACCGAGGAAATAGAAACAATCATCAGAAATTATAATCAATAGTTATATGCCAGTAAGTTAAGCAACCTAGATGAAATGGATGCATTCCTGGAAAACTATAAACTTCCAAAACTGAATCAGGAAGAAATTGACAACCTGAATAGAACGATATCTAGTCACGAGATTGAAGCAGTGATCAAAAACCTCCCAAAAAAAACAAGAGCCCAGGACCTGATGGATTCTCTGGGGAATTCTACCAAACTTTCAAAGAAAAAATAACACCTATTCTTCTGAAGCTGTTTCAAAAATTGAAACAGAAGGAAAACTTCCAGACTCTTTTTATGAAGCCAGCATTACCCTGATCCCCAAACCAGGCAAAGACCCCACCAAAAAAGAGAATTTCAGACCAATATCACTGATGAATATGGATGCTAAGATTCTCAACAAGATCCTAGCAAACAGGATCCAACAGCACATTAAAAAGATTATCCACCATGACCAGGTGGGATTCATCCCTGAGTTGCAAGGATGGTTCAACATTCGCAAATCAATCAATGTGATAGAACAAATCAATAAGAGAAGAGAGAAGAACCACATGGTCCTCTCAATTGATGCAGAAAAAGCACTTGACAAAATCCAGCATCCGTTCCTGATTAAAATGCTTCAAAGTATAGGGATAGAGGGAACATTCCTGAACTTCATCAAATCTATCTATGAAAAACCCACAGCAAATATCATCCTCAATGGGAAAAAGCTTGCAGCCTTCCCGTTGAGATCAGGAACATGACAAGGATGCCCACTCTCAACTATTCTTGTTCAACACGGTATTAGAAGTCCTAGCAAAAGCAATCAGACAACAAAGAGAAATAAAAGGTATCCAAATTGGCATGGAAGAAGTCAAACTTTCTCTCTTCATAGATGACATGATTCTTTATATGGAAAACCCAAAGACTCTACCCCCAAACTACTAGAACTCATACAGCAATTCAGTAATGTGGCAGGATACAAAGCCAATGTATGGAAATCGGTTGCTTTCTTATACACTAACAATGAAAATACAGAAAGGGAAATTAGAGAATTGATTCCATTTACTATAGCACCAAGAACCATAAGATACCTGGGAATAAACCTAACCAAAGAGGTAAAGGATCTGTACTCCAGGAACTACAGAACACTCATGAAAGAAATCAAAGAAGACACAAAAAGATGGAAGACCATTCCATGCTCTTGGATCAGAAGAATAAACATTGTTAAAACGTCTATACTGCCTAGACAAATCTATACTTTTAATGCCATTCCTATCAAAATTCCACTGGTATTTTTCAAAGAGCTGGAGCAAATAATTTGTATGGAATCAGAAGAGACCCCGAATTGCTAAGGAAATGTTGAAAAAGAAAAACAAAACTGGGGGCATCACATTGCCTGATTTCAAGCTTTACTACAAAGTTGTAATCACCAAGACAGCATGGTGCTGGCATAAAAACAGACACATAGACCAGTGGAACAGAGTAGAGAGCCCAGATATGGACCCTCAACTCTATGGTCAAATAATCTTCGACAAAGCATGAAAAAATATACAGTGGAAAAAAGACAGTCTCTTTGATAAATGGTGCTGGGAAAACTGGACAGCTATATGTAGAAGAATGAAACTCGACCATTCTCTTACACCGTTCAGAAAGATAAACTCGAAATGGATAAAAGACCTCAACGTGAGGCAGGAATCCATCAGAATCCTAGAGGAGAACATAGGCAGTAATTTCTTCAATATCAGCCACAGCAACTTCTTTCAAGATATGTCTCCAAAGGCAAAGGAAACAAAAGCAAAAATGAACTTTTGGGACTTCATCAAGATCAAAAGCTTCTGCACAGCAAAGGAAACAGTCAACAAAACAAAGAGGCAACCCACGGAATGGGAGAAGATATTCACAAATGACAGTATAGACAAAGGGCTGATATCCAGGATCTATAAAGAACTCCTCAAACTCAACACACACAAAACAGATAATCATGTCAGAAAAGGGGCAGAAGACATGAACAGACTCTTCTCCAATGAAGACATACAAATGGCTATCAGACGCATGAAAAAATGTTCAACATCACTAGCCATCAGGGAGATTCAAATCAAAACCACATTGAGATACAACCTTACACCAGTCAGAATGGCCAAAATGAACAAGACAGTAAACAACGTGTGTTGGAGAGGATGTGGAGAAAGGGGAACCCTCTTACACTGTTGGTGGGAATTCAGGTTGGTGCAGCCAATTTGGAGAACAGTGTGGAGATTCCTTAAGAAATTAAAACTAGAGCTTCCCTGTGACCTTGCAGTTGCACTACTGGGTATTTAGCCCAAAGATACAGATGTAGTGAAAAGAAGGGCCATCTGTACCCCAATGTTCATAGCAGCAATGGCCACAGTTGCCAAACTGTGGAAAGAACCAAGATGCCCTTCAACGGACGAATGGATAAGGAAGATGTGGTCCATATACCCTATGGAATATTATGCCTCCATCAGAAAGGATAAATACCCAACTTCTGTATCAACATGGACGGGACAGGAAGAGATTATGCTGAGTGAAATAAGTCAGGCAGAGAGAGTCAATTATCATATGGTTTCACTTATTTGTGGAGCATAAGAAATAACATGGAGGACATGGGGAGATGGAGAAGAGAGGGAGTTGAGGAAAATTGGAAAGGGAAATGAACCATGAGAGACTATGGACTCTGAAAAACAATCTGAGGGTTTTGAAGGGGCGGGGGATGGGAGATTGGGGGAACCTGATGGTGGGTATTATGGAGTGCACGTATTGCATGGTGCACTGGGTGTGCTGCATAAGCAATGAATTCTGTTACACTGAAAAGAAATTAAAAAAATAAAAAATTGAGGAGTCAAGATGGCGGAGAAGTAGCAGGCTGAGACTACTTCAGGTATCGGGAGATCAGCTAGATAGCTTATCTAAAGATTGCAAACACCTACAAATCCAATGGGAGATCGAAGAGAAGAAGAACAGCAATTCTAGAAACAGAAAATCAACCACTTTCTGAAAGGCAGGACTGGTGGAGAAGTGAATCCAAAGCGACGGGAAGATAGACCGCGGGGGGAGAGGCCGGCTCCCGGCAAGCAGCAGAGCAATGGAGCACAAAAGCAGGACTTTTAAAAGTCTGTTCCGCTGAGGGACATTGCTCCAGAAGCTAAACCGGAGTGAACCCCACGCAGGGTCAGTTGGCCTCAGGTCCCGCAGGGTCACAGAAGGATCGGGGGTGTCTGAGTGTCGAAGAGCTCGCAGATATTAGAACAGGGAAGCCGGCTACAGAGACAGAGCCGAGGAGTGAGCTCTAAGCTCGGGGTTACCTTGAACCGGTCGCAGGCTCAGTGAGCTCGGAGCACGGCCAGAGGCCAGGGAGATGGGAGTAATTGGGCACTGTCCTCTGAGGGTGCACTGAGGAGTGGGGCCCTGGGCTCTCGGGAGGCCGCCATCTTCATTCCCGCCCTCCGGAACTCTAAGGAAAGCACTCAGGGAACAAAAGCTCCCGAAAGCAAACCCGAGCGAATTACTCAGCCCCGCCCCTGGTAAGGACGGTGCAATTCCGCCTGGGGCAAAGACACTTGAGAATCACTACAACAGGCCCCTCCCCCAGAAGATCAACAAGAAATCCAGCCAGGACCAAGTTCACCTACCAAGGAGTGCAGTTTCAATACCAAGGAGAGCAGCAGAATTCCAGAGGAGGAGAAAGCAAAGCGCGGAACTCACGGCTTTCTCCCCATGATTCTTTAGTCTTGTAGTTAATTTATTTTTTTTTCTTTTTAAATTTTTTTTCTCTTCTTCTGCTAAATTTTTTTTAACTTTTACCCTTTTCTTTTTTAACTTTTTTTTTTAAGGTTTTATTTATTTATTTGACAGAGAGAGAGATCACAAGTAGGCAGAGAGTCAGGGGGAAGCAGGTTCCCTTCTGAGCAGAGAGCCCGATGTGGGGCTCAATCCCAGGACCCTGAGATCATGACCTGAGCCGAAGGCAGCGGCTTAATCCACTGAGCCACCAGGTGCCCCTTTTTTAACGTTTTTTAACTAGTTTATCTAATATATATATATTTTTTTCTTTTTTATATTTTTTCTTTATTCGTTTTCTTTTTTTAATTGTTTCTTTTTTTTTTAATTCTTTCTTTCTGAACCTCTTTTTATCCCCCCCCCCCAATGATTTGGTATCTCTTCTGATTTGGTTAAAGCATATTTTCCCGGGGTCTTTGCCACCCTTTTAGTATTTTACTTGCTCCTTCATATACTCTTACCTGGGCAAAATGACAAGGAGGGAAAATTCACCACAAAAAAAAAAGAACAAGAGGCAGTACTGAAGGCTAGGGACCTAATCAATACAGACATTGGTAATATGGCAGATCTAGAGTTCAGAATGACGATTCTCAAGGTTCTAGCTGGCCTTGAAAAAGGCATGGAAGATATTAGAGAAACCCTCTCAGGAGATATAAAAGCCCTTTCTGGAGAAATAAAAGAACTAAAATCTAACCAAATTGAGATCAAAAAAGCTATTAATGAGGTACAATCAAAAATGGAGGCTCTCACTGCTAGGATAAATGAGGAAGAAGAAAGAATTAGTGATATAGAAGACCAAATGACAGAGAATAAAGAAGCTGAGCAAAAGGTGGTGGGTATTAGAGAGGGCACGGATGGCATGGAGCACTGGGTGTGGTGCAAAAACAAGGAATACTGTTATGCTGGGAAAAAAAAAAAAAAAGGACAAACAGCTACTGGACCACAAGGGGAGAATTTGAGAGATAAGTGACACCATAAGACAAAACATTAGAATAATTGGGATTCCAGAAGAGGAAGAAAGAGAGAGGGGAGCAGAAGGTATATTGGAGAGAATTATTGGATAGAAATTCCCTAATATGGCAAAGGGAACAAGCATCAAAATCCAGGAGGTTCAGAGAACCCCTCTCAAAATCAATAAGAATAGGTCCACACCCCATCACCTAATAGTAAAATTTACAAGTCTTAGTGACAAAGAGAAGATCCTGAAAGCAGCCCAGGAAAAGAAGTCTGTAACATACAATGGTAAAAATATTAGATTGGCAGCAGACTTATCCACAGAGACCTGGCAGGCCAGAAAGAGCTGGCATGATATATTCAGAGCACTAAATGAAAAAAATATGCAGCCAAGAATACTATATCCAGGTAGGCTATAAATGAAAATAGAAGGAGAGATTAAAAGTTTCCAGGACAAACAAAAACTGAAAGAATTTGCAAACACCAAACCAGCTCTACAGGAAATATTGAAAGGGGTCCTCTAAGCAAAGAGAGCGCCTAAAAGTAGTAGATCAGAAAGGAACAGAAACAATATACAATAACAGTCACCTTACAGGCAATACAATGGCACTAAATTCATATCTCTCAATAGTTACCCAATGTTATTGGGCTAAATGCCCCAATCAAAAGACACAGGGTATCAGAATGGATAAAAAAACAAAACCCATCTATATATTGCCTACAAGAAACTCATCTTAGACCCGATGACACCTCCAGATTTAAAGTGAGGGGGTGGAAAACAATTTACCATGCTAATGAACATCAGAAGAAAGCAGGAGTGACAATCCTTATATCAGAACAATTAGATTTTAAGCCAAAGACTATAATAAGAGATGAGGAAGGACACTATATCATACTCAAAGGATCTGTCCAACAAGAAGATCTAACAATTTTAAATATCTATGCCCCTAACGTGGGAGCAGCCAACTATATAAACCAGTTAATAACAAAATCAAAGAAACACATTAACAATAATACAATAATAGTAGGGGACTTTAACACTCCCCTCACTGAAATGAACAGATCATCCAAGCAAAAGATCAACAAGGAAATAAAGGCCTTAAATGACACACTGGACCAGATGGACATCACAGATATATTCAGAACATTTCATCCCAAAGCAACAGAATACACATTCTTCTCTCATGCACATGGAACATTCTCCAGAATAGATCACATCCTGGGTCCTAAATTAGGTCTCAACTGGTATCAAAAGATTGGGATCATTCCCTGCATATTTTCAGACCACAATGCTCTGAAGCTAGAACTCAATCACAAGAGGAAATTTGGAAAGAACCCAAATACATGAAGACTAAACAGCATCCTTCTAAAGAATGAATGGGTCAACCAGGAAATTAAAGAAGTATTGAAAAAATTCATGGAAACAAATGATAATGAAAACACAACGGTTTGTTGTGGGACACAACAAAGGCAGTCCTGAGAGGAAAATATATAGTGGTACAAGTCTTTCTCAAGAAACAAGAAAGGTCTCAGGTACACAACCTAACCCTACACCTAAAGGAGCTGCAGAATGAACAAGAAAGAAAGCCTAAACCCAGCAGGAGAAGAGAAATCATAAAGATCAGAGCAGAAATCAATGAAATAGAAACCAAAAAAACAATAGAGCAAATCAACGAAACTAGGAGCTGGTTCTTTGAAACAATTAATAAGATTGATAAACCCCTGGCCAGACTTATCAAAAAGAAAAGAGAAAGGACCCAAATAAATAAAATCATGAATGAAAGAGGAGAGATCACAACCAACACCAAAGAAATACAGACAATTAGAAGAACATACTATGAGCAACTCTACGCCAACAAATTTGACAATCTGGAAGAAATGGATGCATTCCTAGAGACATATAAACTACCACAACTGAACCAGGAAGAAATAGAAAGCCTGAACAGACCCATAACCAGTAAGGAGATTGAAACAGTCATCAAAAATCTCCAAACAAACAAAAGCCCAGGGCCAGACGGCTTCCCGGGGGAATTCTACCAAACATTTAAAGAAGAACTAATTCCTATTCTCCTGAAACTGTTCCAAAAAATAGAAATGGAAGGAAAACTTCCAAACTCATTTTATGAGGCCAGCATCACCTTGATCCCAAAACCAGACAAGGATCCCATCAAAAAAGAGAACTACAGACCAATATCCTTGATGAACACAGATGCAAAAATTCTCACCAAAATACTAGCCAATAGGATTCAACAGTACATTAAAAGGATTATTCACCACGACCAAGTGGGATTTATTCCAGGGCTGCAAGGTTGGTTCAACATCCGCAAATCAATCAATGTGATACAACACATTAATAAAAGAAAGAACAAGAACCATATGATACTGTCAATAGATGCTGAGAAAGCATTTGACAAAGTACAGCATCCCTTCCTGATCAAAACTCTTCAAAGTGTAGGGATAGAGGGCACATACCTCAATATTAACAAAGCCATCTATGAAAAACCTACCGCAAATATCATTCTCAATGGAGAAAAACTGAAAGCTTTTCTGCTAAGGTCAGTAACACGGCAGCGATGTCCATTATCACCATTGCTATTCAACATAGTACTAGAAGTCCTAGCCTCAGCAATCAGACAACAAAAGGAAATTAAAGGCATCCAAATCGGCAAAGAAGAAGTCAAACTATCACTCTTCACAGATGATATGATAATATATGTGGAAAACCCAAAAGACTCCACGCCAAAACTGCTAGAACTTGTACAGGAATTCAGTTAAGTGTCAGGATATAAAATCAATGCCCAGAAATCAGTTGTATTTCTCTACACCAACAACAAGACAGAAGAAAGAGAAATTAAGGAGTCAATCCCATTTACAACAGCACCCAAAACTATAAGATACCTAGGAATAAACCTAACCAAAGAGGCTAAGAATCCATACTCAGAAAACTATAAAGTACTCATGAAAGAAATTGAGGAAGACACAAAGAAATGGAAAAATGTTCCATGCTCCTGAATTGGAAGAATAAATATTGTGAAAATGTCTATGCTACCTAAAGCAATCTACACATTTAATGCAATTCCTATCAAAATACCATCCATTTTTTCAAAGAAATGGAACAAATAATCCTAAAATTTATATGGAACCAGAAAAGACCTCAAATAGCCAAAGGAATATTAAAAAAGAAAGCCAAAGTTGGTGGCATCACAATTCCGGACTTCAAGCTCTATTACAAAGCTGTCATCATCAAGACAGCATGGTCCTGGCACAAAAACAGACACATAGATCAATGGAACAGAATAGAGAGCCCAGAAATAGACCCTCAACTCTATGGTCAACTCATCTTCGACAAAGCAGGAAAGAATGTCCAATGGAAAAAAGACAGCCTCTTCAATAAATGGTGTTGGGAAAATTGGACAGCTACATGCAGAAAAATGAAATTGGACCATTTCCTTACACCACTCATGAAAAAAGACTGAAAATGGATGAAGGACCTCAATGTGAGAAAGGAATCCATCAAAACCCTTGAGGAGAACACAGGCAGCAACCTCTTTGACCTCAGCCGCAGCAATATGTTCCTAAGAACATCACCAAAGGCAAGGGAAGCAAGGGCAAAAATGAACTATTGGGATTTTATCAAGATCAAAAGCTTTTGCACAGCAAAGGAAACAGTTAACAAAACTAAAAGACAACTGACAGAATGGGAGAAGATACTTGGAAATGACATATCAGATAAAGGGCTAGTGTCCAAAATCTATAAAGAACTTAGCAAACTCAACACCCAAAGAACAGATAATCCAATCAAGAAATGGGCAGAAGACATGAACAGACATTTCTGCAAAGAAGACATCCAGATGACCAACAGACACATGAAAAAGTGCTTCACATCACTCGGCATCAGGGAAATACAAATCAAAATCACAATGAGGTATCACCTCACACCAGTCAGAATGGCTAAAATTAACAAGTCAGGAAATGACAGGTGCTGGCGAGGATGTGGAGAAAGGGGAACCCTCCTACAATGTTGGTGGGAATGCAAGCTGGTGCAACCACTCTGGAAAACAGCATGGAGGTTCCTCAAAATGTTGAAAATAGAACTATCCTATGACCCAGCAATTGCACTGCTGGGTATTTACCCTCAAGATACAAACGTAGTGATCCGAAGGGGCACGTGCACCTGAATGTTTATAGCAGCAATGTCTACAATAGCCAAACTATGGAAAGAACCTAGATGTCCATCAACAGACGAATGGATAAAGAAGATGTGGTATATATACACAATGGAATACTATGCAGCCATCAAAAGAAATGAAATCTTGCCATTTGCAATGACGTGGATGGAACTAGAGGGTATCATGCTTAGCGAAATAAGTCAATCGGAGAAAGACAACTATCATATGATCTCCCTGATAGGAGGAAGTGGAGATGCAACATGGGGGGTTAACGGGGTAGGAGAAGAAAAAAATGAAACACGATGGGATTGGGAGGGAGACAAACCATAAGTGACTCTTAATCTCACAAAAAACTGAGGGTTGCTGGGGGGAGGGGTGTTGGGAGAAGGGGGGTGGGGGTTATGGACATTGGGGAGGGTATGTGCTATGGTGAGTGCTGTGAAGTGTGTAAACCTGGCGATTCACAGACCTGTACCCCTGGGGATAAAAATATATTATATGTTTATAAAAAATAAAAAACAGTTAAAAAAATTTTTTAAATAATAATAATAATAAAAGACAGTAATTTCATGAATAAAATAAAACCAAAAGTTCATAAAAAAACAAGTGATTTAGAAACTTATAACAATCCTGAGGTATTTTTATTATTCCCACTTTATAAATGAGGAAATAGAGACTTACGGAGGGTAAAAAAACTTATTTGAGATCATGTAGTACATGTTAAAAATGCAAATAAAGCCTATACTCATTCAACTACATCATGCTGCTAGTTTTTTCCTAGTTTCCCCTTGTTTTTTTCTATGGATACCTTTATCCACTGATCTTAGATCTTTTGGAGAATGAAAAATAAAAACTTATGTCCCCCCCAAAAAAAAACCAGGATAAAAAAAAACTAAGTGAATAACAAATTGTAAATTACAGAAAACAGAATAGACAACTTCCAAGTCTTTTGATAGATACTGATTTTTTAAGGTTTGAAGCAGAGCATCTAACAAGAAAAACATTGTTAAATACAGAAAATTTGAAACTTCAGTATTAAAAAAAATACTCAAGTGAAACGGAAAGCAACGGAACTGGAAAATATTTACTCTATAAGCTATAAAAGATTAATATCTATAATTTCAGAAGAGGTTATTTAAATACTGCGGCCTCAGTCTGTTATTATAACAAAATACAGTAGACTGCATGGTTTATAAACTGCAGAGATTTATTTCTCACAGTTCTGGAGGCTAGCAATCCAAGATTAGAGTACCAGCACCATCAGGTTCTGGAGAGAGCACACTGCCAGGTTGTAGACCACCAACTTCTCACTGTATCTTCACATGGCAGAAGAGGCAAGGTAGCTTTCTCACCACTTTAATAACAGCACTAACTCCATTAATGAAGGCTCTGTCCTCATGTCCTAATCACCTGCCAAAGACCTCACCTCCTAATACCATCTCATTGGCATTAGGATTTCAACATATGAAGCTGGGAAGGACAAAAACATCCAGTCTACACCAACTGCATATTAAAGCAACATAGACACCTGAGTAGCTCTGCCAGTTAAGCAACTACCTTTGGCTCAGGTCATGATCCCAGGGTTCTGGGACCAAGCCTCACATGGGGCTCCCTGCTCAGAAGAGATCCTGCTTCTCCCTCTCCCCCCGCTCATGCTTGCTCTCTCGCTCTGTCAAATAAATAAAATCTTTATAATATAAAAAAAATAAAACAACATAGACAACTAGCAGTTAAATGAATAAGGAAGAGCCACTGTAAGAGCCATGAAAATACCAATACCCTTTGATCTAGTAATGTCACTTTCTAAAATTAATACCAAAGAAATAATTCAAAAGAGGCGGGGAAAATGTATATGATTGAGAATGTTGATTATGGTGTCATTTTTTAATATGATGAAATCAGAAAAATTTTATCCCACAGCAGTAGTATAGTTATGAAAATCATTATATATCTACTGAACATAATATTCTGAATCTATTAAAAATCCAATTTTAAAAAGTTTAACAACATGGAGAGATGTTCATGATGCAATATGAGCTAAATTATAAAAGCAAATTTTAACAATTCTGGATGTATTTTCTTGGTAGCTCAGATTTAAACACATGTCACTGGGTTTGGAAGCAAATGGAACAAAATTGCCAAAGTACAATGTTTGTCATTAAATGCTATTTTGGGGGCAATTCTTACATATATAACTGCAGCCAGCTTTTAAAGGGACTGAACTAAAAAGCAAAACAGTTAAGCAGAAAAACATTCTGCATCTTTATAATAGCAAAGCTATTCAGTCAAGAAAGAAAGCCAGTGTAAAAAAAACCTTTTCTGTTGTTTAGAATAATTAGCCTCTGTAATTTTTTTTAATTTCTTCAAGTCAAACATACACAAAGACCCAACTCTTCTGGCCTAAATACTCAAAACACATTAGCTACATGAGTGCTTCTCTCGGCTTGTTATCTTATGGGGCTTTTTTCCTTGGTGAATATTTACTTCCTTATCTATTTTTCTTTCCTTTTATTTCCCTATTACTTTGAGTCTGCACAGAATTAACAAAGGTTATCTTGCTCAGAAAGTGGCACACTTCAATCTACATAGTATAGGTATATATAATCACCCACTCATTCATTGATAAACATGTTTGAACATTACTCTAAAGCACTATGATAAGTACTAGAAACATAAAGAACAGAGGCACCTGGGTGGCTCAGTGGGTTAAGCCTCTGCCTTCGGCTCAGGTCATGATCTCAGGGTCCTGGGATCCAGCCCTGCACTGAGCCCTGAATAGGGCTATCTGCTCAGCAGGGAGCCTGCTTCCCCCCTCTGCCTGCCTCTCTGCCTACTTGTGATTTCTCTCTCTCTCTCTGTCAAATAAATAAATAAAATCTTTAAAAAATAATAAAATATTTTTAAAAAAGAATCACAAGGAGCAAAACATGGTTCATGCCTTTTTAAGTATTCATATTCTCAGAGGGGGTAAACATTTTATAAACAGTATTATTCACTGAGATAAATACCACATGAGAATTTATTCATGATGTGCTATGAGACTATAATTGGCAGAAGGACTAATTCTACCCAGCATAATCAGGAAAGTTTCATTTGGTAAGTGGGGAAGTAACGTTTGAACTGGATCTTAAAGTATAGATGGTTTTTTATTTCATAGAGAATTTCTGCTCATCTCCCTTTCTTCTTTTAAAAAAAAAAAAAACTGTCATTAAGTGCCATCGTGTTTAGAATTGGACCCAAGCACAGGGCTATTTATTTGCATATTATTGCTTTTTGTACTTGTTATAAAGACAAGAAGGTGATATTCTTTAAATTCCCTAAAAAAGATCACATAAGATGTTTTGTGCATTGGCTGCCAAGAAGGTCACAAAATGAATGCATTAGTTTATTTGAGTTAATGTGGTAACATCACTCAATAAAACCAATTATTCATTGAGCAGCTACTGTGTGCCCAGAGTTTTTGCTAAATATTAAGGATAAGAGACAGACAAAGTAGTGCCCCTGTCCTCACTGATCTGATAGGGGAAACAAATAAAAATGATTCAAAAAAAATTAGCCTATATTACAAACTCTATTCAACCACCTAGTTATTAATTTCCTCACATAATACCTAAGAGCACATATTTTAGAGCAAACCAAACCCAGTTTGCTTTTTATAACCAATACATATGTGTTTAATTTTTTTTTTTTTTTTGGGGGGGTTTAGAGAAACGTTGTGTTTAATGGTAAAGCATAGCACACTCCAGCACCAGCATGGCCTGAAGTCGAAGCAGCAGGGGCGGGTAGGTGACCCTCATGGAACCTCACATGGCGAAGAGGATGAGGAAGGCGACCATCAAACAGAAGAGCCCCATGGCCTCAGACAGGGCAAAGCCCAGAATGGCATAGGAGAAGAGCTGCTGCTTGAGAGACGGGTTCCTGGCATAGCCAATGATCAAGCTGCCAAACACTGTTCCAATGCCAGCCCCTGAACCAGCCACACCAACTGTGGCAGCCCCAACACCAATAAACTTGGCTGCTGTGTCAATGTCCCGGGAGACAACACTGGTCTGCAACTCCCGTTGGGCCACCTGGAGCGGGGATTTGCTGCTATAGGATGGCTGTTTAGCTGGGATCTCTGGCCTACTCAAGAGGGAGGCAGACACAGGCCTGATTAGATCCCTGGTACAACAGCGAATCAGAGCCGGAGAAATGAGTAGTGTCCTGGTGGTCTGCATTTTCTCAGTCTCCCGCCTTTAGCTCTAGGTCTCAGCACTCAGCTCCCCCACCCACCTTTTTTTTTTTTTTTTTTTTCCTGAAGTCACCTAAAAGATTTTTTTTTCATAAAAAGAGGACAATTTGGGGCCAACTAGTTAGGGCAATAGTACAAATTAATTTACTAAAAAGAAGATAAATAGCCAAAAGTAAAAGAAAAAAAGAGGGGCGCCTGGGTGGCTCAGTGGGTTAAGCCGCTGCCTTCGGCTCAGGTCATGATCTCAGGGTCTTGGGATCGAGTCCCGCATCGGGCTCTCTGCTCGGCAGGAAGCCTGCTTCCCTCTCTCTCTCTCTCTCTCTCTCTCTGCCTGCCTCTCCGTCTACTTGTGATCTCTCTCTGTCAAATAAATAAATAAAAATCTTTAAAAAAAAAAAAAAAAAAAAAAAAAGAAAAAAAGAAAGTGAAGGAAAAAAACTATTGTACTCCTTCATTTGTAGATAACTATCATGAATATTTGGCTATATAAGCACCTAGAGCGAATATTTTTCTATAACATATTTTTCTTACTTAACTGTTACTGTACTTCCTGTTTCTCTTTCTTTTCTACAAGTCTATTCATTCCCTGATACATTTTTTAATAAAAAATTTAATTGACATAATTATAGACTGAAAGGCAGTTTTAAGAAATGACATAGAGAAATGCCTTGTATACTACATGCATTTTCCCCCAATGGTAACTAAAATACTATATAATGCAATATTACATACAGTACATTGTCACAACCAGGATATAGCCATTAATAACACACACTGATCTTATTCCTATTTCCTCAGTTTTACTTGTATATGTGTGTGCACATGCGTGCATGCATATTTAATTCTGAACAATTTACCACATGTGTAGGTTCCTGTATCCACCAGCACCGTCAAAATACTGAACACTTCAATAGCAGCAAGGATCCCTCTTGCCATTTTATAATCCCACTCCCTTCATCCCATCCCCATTTCCATCCCCAACTCCTAGCAAACCACTAACCTATCTTCCATTTTTAAAATATTTTCATTCCAAATATGTAAATGAAATCATATACTATGTAACTTTTTGAAACTGACTTTCTCACACTCAGCATGATTCCCTGGAGATTCCTCCAAGTTATTTTGTATATCAATAGTACATCCCTTTTCACTGCTGAGTTCCATGGTATGAATACACTAGAAATTGTTTAACCAGTCACCTACTGAGGGACAACTGAGCTGATTCCAGATACCGGCTACTACAAATAAAGCTGCTGGTAATATTTGTGTGTAGGATTTTGTATGAATATATTGTAACTGCATGTTTATCTTATAAGAAGGTGTTAAACCCCTTTCCCAGAAGGGTTGTGCCACTTTCCATTCCCATCAAGAATGTACAAGTGATCCAAACCTAGTTTGAGTTTTCAATGTGCAGCATGTTTACCATATGAACTTTATTCCATGTGCTTTTAACACAAGGATGTTAATGGTTCAGAGCTGTTGCTGGAATTAAAGGAAACAACAGGAGTGGAACAAAAAGTAACAAATACTAACAGAGAGCGTAGAGTAATGGTTAAGAAGAGAGACCGCATGTTAAAGAATCTTGCTTTAGGAACAAATGCTTGAAGAAAGGAAGAAGTCAGGGCTGGAAAAAAAAAAAAGAAGAAGAAGAAAGAAGAAAGAAGAAGGAAGGAGGAAGGAGGAAGGAGGAGGAGGAGGGGAGGAAGAGGGGAGGAGGGGAGGAAGAGGGGACGAAGAGGGGAGGAGGAGGAGGAGGGGGAGAAGGAGGGGAGGAAGAGGGGAGGAGGGGGAGGAGGAGGGGGAAGGGGAGGGGGAGGAGGAGGAGGAGAAGTAGTAATAAGGTCTGGATATCAGAAGGAAGGAGAATACGAACTACAGATTAGTGCCCTCTTCTCTTAGTAACATCATAAATGCTTGCAAAGGCATTTTATCCTAATGGGTAAAAAGCACAGGCTCTGAAATCAGACAGTGTGGATTTGAACTGCACTTCTGTCACTAACCATTATGACTTGGGTATGGTACTCTTTGGGCTTTAAAATCCTCATCTGTAAAATTCTGATACTTCTATTTACTTGATCAGACCATTGTGAAGATTAAGTATTGATACACATAATGGAATTAGAATCCTGCCTGCCGCAAAACTGTTAGCCATTATTATTTTTTTAAACATCTTCTTTGTCTCCGTTTTATGTATTAGCTATGTGGCCTTGGACAAATCATGTAACAGTTGCTGAGTCTCAGTTTCCTCATCTGTACAAAAAGAAAAAAAACCTTATAGACCTGTTATAAGGATTGAGTGAGATAACATATTTAAGATAACTGGCGGATAACAAATATGAGATAAATGTTAATTCCCTTCCTTTCCTAATCACCAATTATTTTACTATATTGTAAGACCGACATTTTCCTCATTTCTCCCATGAGTCAGGCTGTCATCTGTCATTTTCCTAGGAATATGCCTTTGTACAGCTGCTTAATTTGCTACATAAAGTTTTGAGTGCAGAAGCTTTACAGCAAACTGTATTTTATTAGCCCAGAAATGTCCTTATGCTCAATTTCTGGTTACAAACTGTTTTGGAAAATTGAGTTTTAAAAACGTGGCTCTCTAAATTAGGACAAAGTTATTATGATGATGATTAATTCTGTTTTCAAGAGTGAAATATATGAAGTAAACACAATCATAGCCTCATCTTGTCTAACAATGTATTGGGATTGAACTGGTACTGTCTGTGAGTGGGTATAAAAGCAGAGGCAGGGAGAAAAGGGGATTCCTGGGAGAAGCTATAGACACGGACATTGTAAAGTCTGTTGAGTCTAGGTGACCCTATGAAGTTGATAATTTGATTCTGTAAACTCAAAACTATTAAGACCTTAAGTAAACCCTTCTCAGAAACATAGTGGCACCTTGACATGTCCATTTAACTCAGGAGTTTTGACTCAAGGACATTTTGGTATTGGGGCATTTGGATACTTTGTAAAAGCTCAAAGATGAAAACTTTTATGATTACTGTGCACCATGTGTTAAGACAGGCACATCATCCCTAAGTCTCAATCCTTTGAAATGAATTCAAAGAGGGGTGGGGAGAGGGTGGGGATAGAAATTGGTTAAAATTCAGATTGCTTTAAAGATGGAGACAGAATGAGTGAAGGGGTTGTTTAAGAACGAAATAAATCTCTGTAATGGGAGGAGATTCAGAGATGGAATGAGGGACAAACAAAGATGACGTGAGGGTAGTACACCTTCGAGTAAATAAATCACGAAAATGAAAGGAAATCATGTTTACAGTCCTTGGACATCTCAGTAAGGGCTACCTGCCATTTTAAACAGAATCTATGAATTCTCAGAATTTTAGTCATTTCTTAAACAGTATGCACTTGCATCTCAAAATGTACTACTTCTCCTTTATATCTGTAATGGTCATTTATAGGTACTTTATTTTAGAAGAAAAATCTGACTGCTGGGTAATGGGATTCTTTCCATCTCCCATTTGAAACTCTAAATGATAAAGTGAAATTCTTCCTACTAGGTTAGCAGTCAGAAAGAAAAACAGAGTGGGTGGCTCAGTTGGTTAAGCATCTGCCTTCAGCTCAGGTCATGATCCCAGAGTCCCGGGACTGAGCCTCAAATCAGGCTCCCTGCTCAACTGGAGTCTGCTTCTCCCTCTTCCTCTGCCACTTACCCTGCTCAGGCACAAACACACACACACACACACACACACACACACACACACACACACACACACATACTGTCTCTGTCTCTCTCTCTCTCTCTAAAATAAAATAAGAATGAAAGAAATCAACACAGAATATAATGAGTGCATTGAGGTTAGGCAAAAGGAAATATACTGAACTGGAGGAGGATCAAAACAGGCGTCAAGCAGGAAGCAGCATTAGTGACAAACTGAATCATGAATTCTACCCTTGTCATCTCTGTCACTAAGGAACTCCCTAATCACTCAACTGGAACTGCTCTCATAAGATCACCAATGTATTTAATTTTTTTTTAATTCCATGAACACTTTTCAGTTCCTACTATTAAAACCTTCTGTATCATTTGATACCATTTACTACTCTTTTATTCTTCCATTTCTCCTTTAGCTTTTGTGATATATTCCTTCTCCCTTTATTCTCCTTCCACCACAGGAGTCTGCTTTGTCTCCTTTGTGAGCTCCTTTTCCTGGACTCACACTTAAATTTCCCTAGGAATTACGCCCTTCACCCTCTTCTATTCTCAACTCTAGACACTCACTATTCTCTCTCTGTATGGGTCAGCTTTTGCTAAATTATGCTGCAGCAACATACAATCCCAAAATCTCAGCTGTTTATAATAAAAGCTTATTTCTTCAGGCATATGTTATGTCTCTTATAGGTCAACACTATAGCCTGGCTCAGCATCTTGTTCACTAAAGGGAGTAGCCCCTATCTGAAATACACCCATCTCATGGCGGAGAGAAAGATAGTGGACCACAAGATCTTTCTTAAAACTTATTCTCTTAAGAGGTACATCACTTCACAATTCATATGCCAAGGAAAGTCACATGGCCAAACCCGATGTGAACAGGGTAGAAAATCTGATCCTCCCTCAATAATGGGCCAGTAGGGAGTTGCCAATAAGAAGGAGAAGCATGTGGTCTAACATTCAAACAATCGCAATTTCTTAGCTGCCCAAATATTACCTATGTATCACAATAATCCATAAATCCAGCTTAGACATTTCTCTTGGGCACCAAAGTTTACATCTTATTAAAATTTCAGCCAGATATCCCACATACTGAGTTTGTGATTCCAGATGCCCACATTGCCAGCATCACAAACTCACATAGTTCAAACCTAAACTCACCCCTTTCTTGCCTTATCTCAACTCACTCTTCCCCTTATCCCATTCTGCTACAAATCTGCTTTTCCTTGTCTTTGTAAATGGTACCATCTTCTTCACTTTTACCCAGACCTTGACCCCTCCTTTCTCATAGTGAACCCTTTTAGTAAGAGCTGAGTATTCTCTAGTATATTTCCTTTGGGTCTCTTAAATCTCTTACTTCCTTTTTGTCCCTTCTACCATTGGTTCTGTTAATTCCCTTATTATACTTCAAGTGATCACCTCAACAGTCTCCAAATTGTCCTCTCTGACTCCAGTCTCAATCAGTGAATTAGTCATATATTTATCCTGTCAACAAATACTTAAGTCCCTATTATCTGCTAAGCTCTGAATATACAGTGATGAGCAAGGGAGGCATGCTTACATGCCTCTAGCTTACAGTCTCTTACAGAGAAAGAGAATTAAGGTATTGATAGCACAGAGTGTGGTAAATGCTATAACTCATTTACTCATCTAAAAAATACCTAATAATATGTGAAGGCACTGTTTCAGTCCCTAAGAATATAACAGTGAACAACAGAAAGGATCCTGCTCTCAAAAAAGAAAAAAAAAATCAGTTGTAAATGCCAGGATAATTTCAAATAGTGGTAGATACTACTAAAAACATAACATATAGTAATATGATAAGGAATTCATGGGAAAGGAAGGAAGCCTAGTTAGTCTGGGTGGCTGAAGAGGGCTTTTCAGATCTGAATTAAGACCAGAATGATGAAAAGATCCAGAAACAGAGTATCCCATGCAGGAGAAAAGAACCAGTAGAAAAGCCCTCAGAAAGGGACAAGCTGAAGCACACTGAGCAAGGAAGAAAATAACAGGAGATAAAACCAGAAAAGTCAGTAAGAGTTTTCTAAAACATGGTAAAAATCTGAATTTTATCATAAGTACAATGGAAGTCCATAGGAAAGTTTAAAGCAGGGAAATGACATGATCAAATTTACATTTTTAAAGGACATTTCTAGCTGCTGTTTAAAAAATGAATTCCAGGAATGAAGGTATAATCAGGTAGACTAGTAAGGCAACTATGAAAGCAATCCAAGCAAGAGATGAAGGTGGCTTAGAACTAGAGTAGTTGTAATGGAATAAGCAAGAAATGTAAGTGTATTTGAGGTATATTTAGAGGTACAGTTACAGAAATTTGAGGATAGTTTGGACATGGGGGTGAGGAAAATGAGGAATCAGAGAGTGTAGCATGAGAAGCCTGGGTATAGAGTGTTGTTGTTAACTGGAATGAGTACGTCAGAAATAAGGAAAGGTTTGTGAGGGATAGCCAGGGGGGAATCAAGCATTTCTTTGGACAGATCTAAGTTGTTAGGTCAAATACAGTGATATTATAAGGGCCTACTTAGCCAGAGCAACTCCATCTTGATAAAACAGCCATTTTGTTGTTTGTGCAGTAAACTTAAAATGACCCTGCCCCCTCAGAGGAATTTACTTAGAAACAAGTCTGGGAAACCAGTAAAATGTAGCCAACCAGTCCCTGATAACAGAGCCCAGATGCAAGGATGAGTCAGGCCAGATGGAGGCATCCAATCAGTAAAGCACACATACTATCTCCCTAACCACCAAAGAATGTGGGCCCCGCCTTTTCGGGCGCCAACTTGAGTGCCAATTCTGACCAAAGTGATAGACTAGTTCAAATAGCTATTATAGGGTAAATTGTAATTCAATTGGCCACCCGTGTGTGACCTAGCATGACTATGCAACTTTCTCTGTGTATTACAATCTCATTGGCCAGACTCAACCACATGGCTTTTGCTCTATAAAAGCTAGTCTCTGAGGCTGGGGGTGGTCATTCTCTCTGTAAGAGATGGCCCAGGCCAGTCAGTTTGATTCTCCATACCGGCGCAAAATAAAGCTTTGCTTGACCTTCACTTTGTATCAGTCTCGCTCCTTTGATAACAGACCCCAACAATATGACAGCATACAGTAAGAACAAAAAATATAAACTCATGGTACCAGGAAAGATTTCCCATGGTGGGGGGGGGAGATCTTAAATGTTCTGAATAGAAAAAAAGCAGAATGGGATAAAAATTTCCATAATACTATCAGCATAATCTTTATAAAATACAAATTGAACTAGAAAATTCCTCTAGGGGCGCCTGGGTGGCTCAGTGGGTTAAAGCCTCTGCTTTCAACTCAGGTCATGATCCCAGGGTCCTGGGATAGAGTCCCGCGTCGGGCTCTCTGCTTCGGCAGGGAGCCTGCTTCCTCCTCTCTCTCTCTGCCTGCATCTCTCCTACTTGTGATCTCTGCCTGTCAAATAAATAAATAAAATCTTAAAAAAAAAAAAAAAGAAAGAAAGAAAATTCCTCTAGAGACGAACCATGAGAGACCATGGACTCTGAAAAACAATATGATGGTTTTGAAGAGGCGGGGTGGGGGGAGGTTGGGTGAGCCTGGTGGTGGGTATTATGGAGGGCACGTATTGCACGGAGCACTGGGTGTGGTGCATAAACAATGAATTCTGGTACACTGAAAAGAAATTAAAGAAACAAAAAATTAAAATTAAAATGAAAAAAAAAAGAAAGAAAATTCCCCCACCTACGATCCACCACTGACTTTGATCAACTATAACACAATTTCTCTGAATACACCTCAAGATGTCAGTCTCCTCCATCAAACTATGAGTCCCTTAAAGGCAGGATTCAATTTTAGAATTTAGCACAATAACTAAAACATAGTGCTCTTTACAACAAAGAACATACCTGCGCATTAAATGGGTGAACTAGCTGTGTAACAGTCAACTTACTTAGTCTCTCTTTGCTTCATTTTCTTCAATTATAAAAAGGCAGACCCTCTTTAAGATCACTTTCAACTTTAATAGTCTATGATTAAAGTTTCTCTGATACATGGAAACATTAAGCCTGAAAGTCAGAAGCAATCAATTAAAATTCCAATCCAGACTTATGTGAAACTTTAATGTGCTACACAGTCGATACCTCCGTTTCTTCATGTGTGAAATGAAAATTAAAATACTGCTCTCCTTCACAGAAAATCTCTTTGATGATGCAAACCATATTTAAATGTCAAATGATTAGAATAGTAAGCAGAATGCTGTAAATGAGGGATTTTTTTTTTCTAAAATGATTTGTGCTAAGAGATGAGGCTCGTTACCTGCTAAATTATGCCATACTGCATTTTGAAAAGATATGCTCATAAGTAATGATTTTTCTTTGTTTCATCTTTTATCAAGCTGTTCTTTTGTGTGTGAATCATTACAAGGACAACAAAGTGTGCCTGGATTTTTTTAGGAGTGTATTTATAAGACATAACTAAAGTCTCTAACCTCTTCTAGATCTCTGGATTTCTTTAACCAACCCACTCTTATCATTGTGTCAAATCTCTAATTGTTTTCATTAACCTATAATGTATTATTTGCTTCAGGGGTACAAGTCTGTGAATCATCAGTCTTACACAATTCACAGCACTCACCATAGAAAATATCCTCCCCATAACGCAGCCACTCTATCCCTCCCTCCCCTGCCCACTCCTCTCCACCTCCAACAACTGTCAGTTTGTTTCCTGAAATTAAGAGTCGCTTAGGGTTTGTCTCCTTCTTGTTTCACTTCTCTCCCTTCCCCCCACAACCCCCCCACTGTGCCTCTCAAATTCCTCATAGCAGAGAGATCATATGATAATTGTCTTTTTCTGATTGACTTATTTTGCTTAGCATAATACTCTCCAGTTCCATCCACGTCATGGCAAATGGCAAGATTTCAGGAGTTTTTTGGTTTTTTTGTTGTTTTTTTTTACTTTTTTTTTAATTTTATTTTTTATCAACATATAATATATTTTTATCCCCAGGGGTACAGGTCTGTGAATCGCCAGGTTTACACACTTCACAGCACTCACCATAGCACATACCCTCCCCAATGTCCATAACCCCATCCCCCCTCTCCCAACCCCCCTCCCCCCCGCAACCCTCAGTTTGTTTTGTGAGATTAAGAGTCACTTATGGTTTGTCTCCCTCCCAATCCCATCTTGTTTCATTTTCAGGAGTTTTTAATGACTGCATAGTATTCATTATGTATATATATATATATATATATATATATATATATCACATCTTCTTAATCCATTCATCTGTTGATGGACATCTAGGTTCTTTCCATAGTTTGGCTATTGTGGACATTGCTGCTATAAACATTCAGGTGCACGTGCCCCTTCAGATGCCTACATTTGTATCTTTAGGGTAAATACCCAGTAGTGCAATTGCTGGGTCGTAGGGTAGCTCTACTTTCAACTTTTTGAGGAAACTCCATACTGTTTTCCAGAGTAGCTGCACCAGCTTGCATTCCCACCAATAACGTAGAAGGGTTCCCCTTTCTCCTAATTTTTAATAACTACCAATGCCAAAATTTGATTTGATTGAGAAGCAATCTTTCAAGAATATATCTCCAACTACACAACATTCACCTTATGTTCAATTGTTCTGTGTTATTTAACTACTACTTCAATTTGTTTTTATAGTGAAAAAATTTTTATCCCAATTTAAGATATACCAATATAGAAAATCTTTTAAAATGCAAAAATATGTGATGAAACATAAGTAAATATAATTTTAAAACATATGAAACATAATTTAGACAACCTAAAAATATGAACCGGAAAAAAATAATGAACAGGGGTGGGGGTGCAAGCACTGGTAGAAAATGTGTTTGACCAAACATTAGCAGCTACAGCTCCATAAAAAGAAAACTAATCCCACTGGAATTACTTGAGGCCTAAAAAACAGCATGTTGAGAGCTGAAAAATGTCAATTTCCTTCCAGGACAATATACCCTTTTAAACACTAAAGACATTGCAGCTGGAATTGGCTACATGCTCATCAAGCCTGTTACTTCTGCTTCCTCAGAACACACATTTCATCAGGAAGCTTCCTTTGGAGTTAGAAGAGGCTGAATAACTAAATTCTGGCCAGTGGAATATAGATAAAGCTCTCCTCTACAAGGCAAAAGATGCACCCCTCAGGACTTGCCCCTACCTCTTCTTGCTGTAAGACCAGTAATTAGGACTAAATCCTAGCATAACCCAGCTAATGACTTCCCAAGCCTGGTAAAAGAAAAGAGACTGTACATCTAAAGAAGTATTAAAACTACCTGGCACACACTGGCAGGAACCAAGGAAGCATACTTGGGATTAGATTTCAAGGGTACTTGATAAGGGGCTGGAATGTCAGAGTAGATAACCAAAAATTCATCAACTAAGAGACACATGGTATTTTAGATCTTAACCAGGACTTCCAGAGATGGGGCAAACTTTCTGTAGGATTGGCACTTAGAAGCATGAGAAAAACAAGAGCAACCCTCAGTAAAGTATAAATGCCTGTGCGTGTCTGGAAGACAGCAGGGGCAGGGAAGGAGGTTAAGAAAAGTAGACATGCTGGGCTAGATATATTTCAAAAGCCCAAAGGATCCAGGATTACCTTCTATTTAACTCCCCAGAGAACACATCATAACACAAGGTTATTAGGAACATACTGGTAAAGAGGGGCACCAGAATCACTAAGAAATTCAGAAGTGCCTCCTCTGTGGAACTAAACTGATAGAAGGAGAAATGGTCACAGAATTAGAAAAGTGGAAGCATTTAACTGCCAAAAGCCAGGAGGCCATAATTACTATTATGAGTGGCAATGTTAGGGGAACAGCCAAGAGTTGGCACATGGAGAGCTTTGGAGGAGATTATAATAGAGTACAGTGTTCATCACAGCAACATCCCAAATCACAAAAAGCAATAAGAAAGGAGCAGGAGACTTGGGGTGCCAAGGTGGCTCAGTCGTTGTCTGCCTTTGGCTCAGGTCACGATCCCAGGGTCCTGGGATTGAGCCCGCATTGGGCTCCCTGCTCAGGCGGAAGCCTCCTCCTCCCTCTCCCACTTCCCCTGCTTGTGTTCTCTCTTTCATTATGCCTCTCTCTGTCAGAAAAATAAATAAAATCTTAACCAAA
The DNA here is from genome assembly GCF_002288905.1 of Enhydra lutris kenyoni. Taxonomy (NCBI): domain Eukaryota; kingdom Metazoa; phylum Chordata; class Mammalia; order Carnivora; family Mustelidae; genus Enhydra; species Enhydra lutris. The sequence goes on along the minus strand of NW_019154121.1, from coordinate 14,791,092 downwards.
AAAAAAAAAAAAAAAAGAAGGAGCAGGAGGCTGAAGGTAGGTGTCCTAATAAAAAGCCATAATCTCTTGCTCATCATCCAGATCTAAGCTCATTTTCAGATCCAAACCCATTAGCTGAAGAGATAGCTCAAGGTAACACTCCACCACAAAGCTTTTGCGTTTGTTATTCTCTCTTGTTACATATTTCTAAGGGAAATAAACGGGACTTTACTATTGTAACTGCAAAATGTTGTTCATACTTTTAAAAAAATAACAACTCTTATGATAATAAAGATAAGCTTTTGAGATTCTCATGAAAATGAATTTGTTAAATAATAATCAGTCATAATAATAGCTTCCATTTATTTAGTAAATTATTGAGTAGGTACACATTCTAGTCACTTTACAAACACCTAATCCTCACTTCAACTCTGTAAGACAGCATACTATTTTTCACATTTTAGACTTATAAGGCTGAAATACTTAACTAAATGATACAGCATGAATAATAGAATGACAGTGCAAACCCACATGTTTCTAACTCTAATGCCCATGCTAACTCTTTATGTCCCAATTAGATCCACCTTGCAAAAGACATTACTCTGTCACCTCCAGTTTGGGGGGAAGAGGTATATAGGTGTATGTGTGTGCATATGAATATTTATATTTTTTTAATCCATACTTTCTTTTTTAAGAGCAATTTAATATTCATAGCAGTTGAGAGAGAGGTAGGTACAGGGATTTCCCATGTACCTCTTGCCCCCACACATGTGTAGCTTCTCCCATTATCAAAATCCTCCACTAGAATGGTCCATTTGTTACCACAGGAGAACCTATATTAACACATTATAATTACCCAAAGTCCATAGTTTACATTACTGTTCATACTTGGTGTTGTACAAATGTGCAATGATACGTATCCATCATTATGGTATTATACAAGTATTTCTACTGCCTTATAGATATATATCCTTTTCAAATTTATAACATAAAATTTATTTTTTTAAGTTTTTTTGGTGAGTTTGGTTTTTTTTTTTTTTTTTTTTGAGAGACGGAGCAAGTAAGAGAGAGCACAAACAGGGGTTAGGGGGAAGGGCAGAGGCAGAGGGAGAAGCAGACTCTCTGCTGAGCATGGAGCCTGACTTGGGGTTCAATTCCAGAACTCAGGGATCATGACCTAAGCCAAAGGCAGATGTTTAACTGACTGAGCCTCCCAGACCCCCTTAGAATATGAATTTATTTTTAAATGATAAAGTTTTAATTAAAAACATTTTTATGTTAAAGAAAAATATATTCTACCATTTTAACAAAACCTTTTAGTCTAATGAATCAGAATTATTTTACATTATTTAGAAAGAGAAAACAGAATGTGCATTGGTTGTATAAAAAGTCAAATTATCAGTAAGTAGTTATTCCACTTAATCTTTTATATGTAACTAAATTGGCTTCTGAATTTAACTATTCATATGAGAAATCTGCCCCCCCTTTTTTTTTATTTCAGGTCATTTCACTTTGCTAAGTAAAATGGTTACAATTTTTATTAAAGATTTTATTTATTTATTTGACAGAGATCACAAGTAGGCAGAGAGGCAGGCAGAGAGAGAGAGGAGGAAGCAGGCTCCCTGCTGAGTAGAGAGCCCGATGCAGGGCTCTATCCCAGGACCCTGGGATCATGACCTGAGCTGGAAGCAGAGGTTTTAACCCACTGAGCCACCCAGGCACCCCAAAATGGTTACAATTTTGACAACACACCAATTTGGCAGTATAAAAAAGTGAATGGCTAAAGTCAGAAATTGTTATCCCCAAAATTTGAAGATCATCTTAAGCTATCAGCCCTATGGAGAGAACGAGTCCCACTAACTAACAGTATGTTGGCTTCTATTAAATCTTATGTTTATGATGATTTTAAGTCTTCAAACTTCTCCCATCCTGATAATTTAACTTTTTTTATTCAACAAATACTAAGTATTAGAAACTGTACTAAACTACAATAACTCTAATGAACTCCAGAAATATAATGAACAAAATATTTGTTATGGGCTAAACTGTGTCTCCCCCATACCAAAATTCTTATTTTGAAGTCCCTGACTCCCAGTACCTCAAAATCTGATTATATTTGATAATAAAGAGGTATTTAAGTTAAATGAGGTCATCAGGGTGGGCCCTAATGCAATATGACTGGTGTCCTAGACAAGGAGATTAAGACACAGACAGTCAGGGGAAAGACTTTAAAAACAAAAACAGAAGACAGCCATATGCAAGCCGAGAAGAAAGGTTCCAGAAGAAACCACCTCTGCTAAAACCTTGATCTTGGTCTTTTACTCTCCAGATTTGTGAGAAAACTTATTTCTGTTGTTCAAGTTACTCATCTGTGTCATTTGTTCCAGCAGCCTTAGAAAACTAAAACACATTTTGTTATTTATTACTAGGATGTTTATTATGTAATGATTGACCCAAAGCGTGCATGTAAAAATTTGAAACTTAAAACTTCTCAAACAAAACTATGAACATGGTTAAATCCCAAGGATCAGACAGTGCTTAGGAATCTTCATTTTGGAACTTTAACTGAAATTAGAGTTATCAATAAAAATGGGGAGGGGAAAAGAATGATTTTGAGATAAACTAAACAAACAAACAAAAAAAACAATTATTCCCCAAACTTATATAAATCCCCCTCCTTGCAAATGTCTTCCCAAATGTCTAATAATTCTAGGAATTCTTTCAACTTGGAGGCAGCCCTGAGCAATGGATAAATCATGGACCTTAAAAACAGATAAATCTGCTACATGACCTGGAGCAAGTTCCTTACATTTCTTAGCCTCAATTCCTAGTATGAAAATTAAGAAGTTCATAGTGAGAATCAAATGAGATAATCAAAATTAAAACAATTTGTACATTTGGAAGCACATTACAAAGATGAGGAATAATTTTCCTAATCTACCAATTTAAAAAACCCTGTAAGAAAAGGATATCAATGAATTTCTAATCTAAGATTACTGATAAGCAACATCAAGTTCACTAGTTTCTTTTTAAAAACACTATATTTGATATTCTACCATTTCCTCAATTCTCCTTGAAATTTCAAATGTTGAACAGAGCCCCTGAGACCAGATTTGTGCTGAAAAGTTAAGAGGAAAAAAAAAAAAATAAAACCACTTGGACATCATAAATCTGCCCTGTCATTCATAAGACTGGAATATAAGACCCAGATAAAGCCAGCTGCAAATTTAATAGGAAGCAATATTTCTCTCAAGGACATGCTGTAGCTATAAAATGTCATAACAATTCCTTTTCTTCAATGACTGTTGCTTTCCCATTCACTGAGAAACATTTTACTTTAAAATCATAAATGATCAGAGACTGCTTGTGAAATTTTATCGGTAAGAATAAAATATCTCACTCTTTCCTGGAGGATCTAAGTCACTTTGACATAGATAAGCAGTCTCTATTTAGGACCCAGGCAAATAGTTTCAGATAAGGGAAGGGTTTTTAGGACACAGTAGTCCAAATCTATCTTAACTTTACTGCTTTCAAGGAAACAGAACTATAAGTCTGCTTTGACATCTGTACTTGAATCACTTACACATAGCCTTGATCTTTTCTCTCCTTTTAGCTTATCAGACACTGACACATTTAAAATAGTTTCCATTTTTCATTGTTAATTGTGTTCTTTTTTTCCTCCCTCCCTCCTTCTTTGTCTTTCTCTCTCTCTCTTTCTCTCTGTGTTATCAAACTGGCCAGAAGCTGATTTACCTTAATATTAGTTCTCTTTATTTTCTCTTTCAGTGTCTTTTCCACTGTATTTTTTTTTCTTCTTTACTATTTATTGAGTTTATTCTGTCCTTTTTCTAACTTCCTAAATTATTAGCCCATTAATTTCCACCCTTTCTTCTTTTCTAATACATTTATTTTTCTTGGTTGGGATTTTCTGTGCTTTCTAAAATAGAGAATTATGCCCTTTACCAATTCTGGAAAATTCTCATTCAGGTCTTGCCAATTGCTTCCACCCCTTGATTTCCAATCTCTTGGGCAACTCCAAGTAGACAGATCAGGCTTTCTCATTCTAATGCCTCTTAAGCTCTCCTCCATGCTTTTCACATCTTTGTGACAATTTCTGCAATTCCATCTCTTATTCCACCAATCTCTAATTTACTTTATTTCAATTACTGTAATCTTCATCTTTCAAAGTTCTGTTTTATATATCCTAACCTGCCTCATCTCTTACTGCATCTTGTTCCTTTCTTATACTTAGAGAGTCCATTCTTTATTTAAACATTGTAAACATTTAGGGGTATTTAATTCTAAGTTTTACGGTGACATATTTCTCATGAATTTTGTAATCTGGATTTCCAGTTCATGTTTTCTTGAAGTTTTTTCTTTTCTTTTCTTTTCTTTTCTTTTTAAGATAGATAGATTGATTGATTGATTTGACAGACAGAGATCACAAGTAGGCAAAGCGGCAGGCGGGGGGTGAGGGAGGTGGGGGGGGTGGGGGAGTTGTGGCGTGGGGTGCGGGGAATCAAGCTCCCCACTAAGCAGGGAGCCTGTCTCACAGCTCGATCCCAGGACCGTGACATCATGACCTGAGCCAAAGGCAGCCACCCAACCAACTGAGCCACCCAGGCACCCCTGTTTAAGTTTTTTCTGAGGAAATTGTGAAGCCTGGATTGAAGCTGCATTTAGTGAAGGATGATAGGTGTTTGCTTCTGCCAATCACCCAAAAGAGCTATCAACCCAGAACTACTTAAAAGGTTTATTTTTTTCAACTGTCAATTACTCAGACCACAAAAATGACACAAATTCTAAACTGAAACTCACATGAGGGTAGGCCTTTGTATTTTATCAAGTCTCGAGGCAAATATGTATTTTGTTTTCTACTCAGGGCCAAGACCACAGACACAATCTGCCTGGTTGCCTTAGCTGATGGGAAGATATAATACTTTCAACTCCACTCTCACGTTAATCATAAAGTTAAAGTCATGGCTTTCTGTGGGTTCTCTGAAACACCATTCCACTTGTGTGAGTGCAGGGATTTTTTTTTCCTCTAGCCCTGCCACAGTGATTAAAGTCATCAAAATCAGCAAACGCTCTCGGGAACAGCAATGACATCAGCAACCACCTACAGCTCTGATTTCCAATTCCCTTTTGGCCCCCAGGGATTTCTCCTACTTACTTGTGGGCTTACCTGTGCAAACAACATTATTGTTTCTCTTCTATCTAGTATTCTAGGTGTTTTACATCAGGGGTTTTCTCAGAACATCTTATCTGCAATTTTGCTGGTGATGGAACTCAATTCACTCTTCGGCCTACTCCAGTCTGGCTTTTTACGCACATCACGACATTAAAACTACACTCACAAAAGTCAAACTCATCTGCTGTTTCCCATGAGACATTTTATTTGACCTTTCAGAAGCTTTCAAAGGAGTTCAATTCTCTTTCCTTCTTTTATTTTCTTGCCTTCCATAATATGACTATAACTCCATTCTAAAACTCCATAACCTGTTTTTCCTCTACTCTTCTGGTTTTTCTTTTTGTGACACGTCATTCCTCCCCGTCCCTATTTCTAAATACTAGAGCCATTCAGAGTTTGTTTCTAACCCTTGCCTTACTTTAAACTCACTTCCTAGTGATGAAGGGTAGTCGGAAGGAAGGCAGGTAGGGACAAGGGACTCCCTTCCCCAAAAGGAAATGACTCTTAAAAGGACTTTACACCATCTTAGAAGGAATCCTCCACCCTTTCCCATGTGACAAAAACCTGACCGGATGACAAGTGCAGGGAGGGTTAATCAGATTAAAACAGCCCAACAACAAACCCATAAACACCCCTAGATTCAGAAACTCCAGTGGCAACCCTCTTGGGTCCCCTTCCTCCTCGGGAGCTTTGTACTGTCACTTTGTTATATCACTCAATAAACTTTGCTTTGCTGCCCACCACTCTGTCTAGTCTCTCTCTTCATTCTTCAAAGAGGCATGACCAAGAACTGTGGGCACGGACAAAGAAAAAATCCTGTAACACTAGGAATTCTCAACTATTCTCATGGCTTTAAATATCATACACCAACATCTCCCAAATATGTATCACCAACCCAAAATTATCTTTTAGGTCTAAAATCTACATTTCCAACTCCCTACATGACATCTCCACCTAAACTTCTAAGAGGCATCTCAGACTTCGTCTTTCAATCTAACCCGTATCTGCAAATGATACACCCATCAACCCAGTTATTCTTGCAGAAATCTAGTGTTTAGCCTTGATAACTTCTTCAACCTCTCCAGCACTAACCTACAACTAACCCATCATCAAATCTCAAAAATACTACCTAAAAATATACATCTTGAATCTACCCACATCTTCGTCTTCACCACCAGACTGTGTCACCATCATCTCTCACCCACACTATTGCAACAGATCAATTTCACTGTCCACTCAGCAAGAGCCACCTACCCACCTGAATGTTAAGCTGGATCATGTCAGTCTCCTGCTTAAAGGCTTCTTAATGCCCAGGGATAAAAAATAAAATTCTTTGCAAGGCATAGTCTAGTTTATCTAGCCTTGCCTATTTCATGAGGGTCATTATTGAACACCAGCCACAATGGCTATCACAAATACACTAAACTTTTCCTAACCTTGAAGCTTTAACATTTCTACTTCTACTGCCTAGAACTCTTTCCATGGCTCTTCACATGGTTCTGATCCTGATTCCAATGCTACAACTTGCTACTATTTATAACTTCCTAAAAGTTATAAAATTTTTTTAACTCCCCTCAGCCTCAATTTCCACATTTATTAAGTAGGAAAGTAGGACAGTAAATATATCTAACTCATAGAATTATTGTGATAATTTAATAAGATGAAATTCAATAACATTTACATAGTGTATAGCACTCTGCTGGCATATGGTCACCAACTAATGCTTTTTTTTTAACCTTTTTACTTTGTTTTTATGTTGTTCCATATGGAAACTGAGAACAATTGGTTATAATTCCTTTTATATCATACAAATTCATTCAAGATTTTTGACTGTTGGGAAAGCCATTTTTTATTTTATAGTATCATCCTCCACTTTTCAATATTTTAATCAATTTGTTTTGACTCTGCTCCAATTTCTTCACAGCTATTCTCCATTAGAAGATTGTAAAGAAAAGCTCTAGTTCCCTGCTCTTTGTGAAGAGTCTTGTAAATTAAGTTCCTGCTTCTAAACATTGACAACATGATTAGGTGTGTTGTAATATACGTATTTGCGAGTTTGTTGTTGGTGATGCTGGTGGTTAAGTTTTTATTTGGGAGGGGTAGTTGGAATTTTAGAGTTTCATTTGTTTCATGTTTGGATTATTTTGTTTCGCTCTGTTTTAATTTTTGGTGGTGCTTATCTGTTAGCTTCCACTAGAAAATGAAGGTTGATTTTTCAAATTGCCCCAAATATATTTTTCTTTTAGCAGCTCATATTCCTAACATTACTATTCATCGATAAATAGCAATTATTTTAGCTGGTCCTGGGTTCCTATGGAAGTTATACACACTACAGAATCCAGCATATATAAAGACAGAAAGGCTATAGAAAAGATATATATTAATGCCTTTTCTCCCTGCTTTATGTAAAACACCTTTCCTGTCATCTTTCCTCCCTTGGTTTCCTTTTTTAGCCTCAAATTTATATTATATACTCCATCTGAATGTCAGGATGCTTGCCAAAATGAATAGAAGAGAGAAAAGAATATAGTTGAGGGGGAAAACAGATTTTTCTCTTCTTTAAGGTGTATTGACAATTGTGACAAAACTAATTTTTATAAGGAAAGGGAAGACAAAAAAGCCTGACACTGGGCAAAAAATAGTTTAGCAGTTTCCTCGGTGATGTCTACCACACACAGTCTCAGTGTGCTGCCACGTTCCCAGTCTCGCACAGCAATGCTGCAAGAGTAAGAGAAGTCCCTGAGCTCCTGTGACTGGGGAGGCCAACGATGGGAGGGACTCGGACTCGAATTCTTCAGTGTTTTTATTGTGTTTACTTAAGCCAGAGAGAATATTCCCTGGTTTTTACCTCCAGTATCTCTACTACCTTCACTTTTCCAAGCCACACTCAGCCTCAGAAAGGACATGGAAACTGTGAAGGGGAGATGTCAGCCAAGTATGCGATAAACTCCTGGGATGGACTGAATGTTTATGTCCTCCTAAAGTTCGTATGTTGAAGTCCTGAACCCCAGTAGGACCGCTATTTAGAGATGGGACTTCTAAGGAAGTGATTAAGGTTAAACGGTCATAAGGGTGGGGCCCTGATTAGATAGGTTTAGTGTCCTTATAAGAAGAAAGATGAAAGACTGTGTTCTTTCATGTGAATATAAAAGAGGTCACCTTAGCACACAGCAAGAAAGCACCTGTCTGCAACCCAATGGGAGAGCCTTCACCAGACATCACTTCTTGGTCTTGGACTTCCAGTCTCCAGAACTGTGAGAAGATTAACTTCTGTTGGTTAAGCCGCCATCTCTAGTATTTTGCTATGACAGCCCTATGAAACGAACACACTCCCCAAAATGAAGAAATATGTTTTAATCTTCTCTGCATCGCCAAGAGTATCAGAACATTCAGTAAGTAGTAGGTGAACTGAACTGAAAGTTGATTCGGTCCCTCCTCTCCTCTTGCATGCTTCCATCATACCACATTTCAACTATTATTAATTTTCCATTAGAATAATTTATTTCATAATAATTTCTTTCAAAATAATAAATTATTTTCATAATAATTTCCTTCCATGTTTTTTCCCTTGACTGTGGAAAGCAATTGTGCCTAATTTATCTCTATATTATCTCAGTACTAAGCACAAACATAGATGTAATAAACACTGCCAGCTGCCTACCCAAAATCCCTTTTCCCATTTTTTTTTTCCTGCTAAAATATTAACTTTCTTAGACTGCCTTCCAGGTAGCAAAACTGTGTAACTGTGACTCAGTTCTGAGCAATAAGCACAAGGGAAGGTTTTGTTTTCCTCATTTAAGCTGCCAATTATTTTTTTCCTTATTTCTTACACTTCCAACCTGCAATTTGCATGTGAGTCTGGAGTAGTAGCTATCTTACTATAATGAGATGACAGGAATGAAGACAAAGCCACATGTTATGAATAGCAAAACTGAAAGATAGTAGGAAGCTGAGAAACTGATAAACAAATAGAGATACTGCATCAGTACCAAACTGCTTTCCTCTGAACTTCTTGTTTTGAATGAGGGAAAAAAACATAACCTATTTCATAAGTACAATATTGAGGTCTCCATTACTTGCAGGTGAATGTAATTCCTAACTGGTACAGTAGAAACCCAATAAATGTTTGTTAAACTAAACTGGGAGGATATAGACAGCATTGCCGAAGTTGATGGGGAAATTATTCCAGTTAGATGTGTTCACCATATACAGAATATGGAACTGCAGTGGCACATACTATAGAGCCAAGAACAAAAACCAATCTAGATGATCTATGGAATACTTCAGATTGGATATATTCTTTGCTTCAGGGGCCTCACACTAAATTAGTCAATAATAACAGCAAATTGGTTTAAAAAAAATGAAAATTTAGTCGGGAGAAATAGGCAGTACTGTGCTTTTCTTGAACATCCCTCAGAATTGTGAGGTATCATTAACAGATAATGTCCATGGAAAGAGAAAGCACCAGAATATTCACAGCACATACAGAGGGATAAAAGGACGATAAGAGAAATGAGAAAAGTGGGGGTCAGATTAAAAAAAAATCATCCCCAGGAATTGGTATTTACTCCATGAGAGAAAACTGCAACAGAGACAGTGATGATAGAAAGTACTGAAGCAGATAACAGTAACAGCAGGTTCTTTTATCTCAGTACCTTCTTTTTTTTCTTTAAGATTTTATTTATTTATTTGACAGAGAGAGATCACAAGTAGGCAGACAGGCAGAGAGAGGAGGGGAAGCAGGGTCCCTGCTGAGCAGAGAGCCCAATGTGGGGTTTGATCCCAGGACCCTGAGATCATGACCTGAGCTGAAGGCAGAGGCTTAACCCACTGAGCCACCCAGGTGCCCCATCTCAGTACTTTCTGTAAGGCAAGTATCATACTCTGTATTTAATATACTACCTTACTCAATTCTCACAGGAACCCTTCGAGATAATAGATTTGTATCTGCTTTATTTCCAATAAAGAAACTGAGTCTTAGCAAAATGAGTAAAATAACCTGCTGAAGAAATTGTGGGCCTGGGGCACCTGGGTGACTCAGTAGGTTGAGCATCTGCCTTCAGCTCAGGTCATGAACTCAGGGTCTCAGCAGGTAGTCTGCTTTTCCATCTCCTTCTGCCCCTCCTTTCCTCTCCCCCCCAACTCCCGCTCATTCTCTCTCTCTCTCTCTCTTTCAAATAAATAAATAAAATCTTCAAAAAAAAAAAAAAAGAAATTATAGGGCAGGATTCAAGCCACTGTTCTCTACTCTATCATCTCCTTGAATATGTCACACTCTCTCTGTAGAACACAAAGTGCTTAGTCCTAAATGCTGGTCATACTACAACTACTACAACTGGTTAACTGAATAGCTTACAGATTCAATGTAAATCCTGGCATCATAACTTACTAGTTCTGTGACCTAGGCCAAGTTACTCTTAGGATCTCAGATGTCTCTTAGCTAAAATAATGATTGATAATGCTCACCCTGGCTGCCTCATACAATTGTGACTATATTCCTAAATTCTAAGTGATTTTTTTAAAGATAAAGAATTATTATTAGCAGGAGAAGACAAACAGAGTGATAATTTTTAGCTCTCTACACCATTTGTACAATAAAGTTCCTCTGAACAAAAAAAAGCATTTGCCATACTGAATATTGAAAAATTAATTTCATTAAATTATAATGTTGTGTTAAGATCATAAGCACAAGGACAAGCACAAGGCTTAAGTCTCTATCAATCCCAAAAAGGAGACTGAAACTGGCACTAAGACACAACAACCAGTATTCACGGGGAAATTTCTGCAGCACCTAAGAAGCAAAGCATTTGACGTGCATCCATCTCTTTATTCCTACATTCCTGCATTTAAAGTATTTGTGTGTGTGTGTGTGTGTGTGTGTGTGTGTATTTACACATATGTGTATGTGTGTATACACACACACACACACACATATATATATATACAGAGATAGAGATAAATAGAGATACAAACAGATTGCTTTATATATACAAGGTACTATATTAGCTGCCAGATACACAGTGGTGAAGACAATAGTCTCTGCCTTGCTGGAGCTATGCTTTATCACCAAAAGATGCTGATGGTATAGGATCTCATGTTCATAACTATTTTTTTATATCTTCTACTCATTTTTTTCCTTCATTACTTCATTAAACATACAATTGTTGCATGGGCATATTCTTCCCACCTCAAAAAATGGAAACTCAATTCTTCTAAGTAGGGAAAACAAGAACTCTGAAATTACTATAAATCATCTCAATCCACCAGCAAATCCTATCAGCTCTCCCTTCTAAATATAGCTCAAATATGACTGCTTTCTTAAAACCTCTATCCCACCACCTTGGTCAAAGAAGCCATCATCTCTTAACTGAGTGATTTCCATAACGACTTCGTCTCCCTGCTCCTACTCACACTCCACCTCCTAGCCTAACCTCCAGCCCAAGTTATGAAAACAAGAGCAAACAATCTGACACCATGCCTTCTGGAACACTTTTTCTTGAGGGAATTTCATAGTGAAAGGAGCAGTAACATGTTTGTGAGTTTCCCTCTGCCTATTGAATTCTGAAGTAACAAGGATCTAACAGGATCGGACATCAAACCCCAGCCATTGGGTTGTAGGGCTTTTAAGCCTCCTAATCAGGGAAGCACCAAATCTCTACCCTGGTATGATTACAAAGAGATCCAACTATAGTAGTTATGTCATGGCAGAAACTTGGCCTTCAACCC